>NW_008660594.1:15942-16553 GCF_000695815.1 Acanthisitta chloris
TAACTTCCCACTGCAGACAACCACATCTCCTTATCCACAATCAGGTTAGCTACTCTACCTTCTCTTCAGTTAAAAGATTGAAATAAAGGGATTTGCTTTAAGTTACTAAGAAACCAGAATTATATCTAAAGTTTGCCATTTTTGACAATACTACATTTTCCCAAGGTAAGAAATGCTTCATTGAAACAAAGAAACAAGCAGTCCTTCTTGTATCAGGGGCAAATTTTGACATTTAATTTACGGATGGTGGGGAAATGACAGGCCAGATGAGGAACCAGCACACTCTGAAGACACAGAGGTAAAAACACTGAATTTCTAAGGGTTCTTTATTTTTACTAGACCAGTGATCATATTTTCAGGCTCCCAGATTTGAAGGTACAGTTTTTCAGGGATCATAGCAGCAGAAATGTAAATTGACATAAATAAGACCATAGTTCTCACTGTTTCTATCAACTCGGTTTTCAGCGGAGTGTTTACAAATTTAGAAAACCTTCCAGGATCACAGCTGTCATCACATATATCTGGAATTTTGGTTTAAAATTTTTGTTGGTCTATTGTCTTCCAGGGCTTGAAGACTTTCAAGGTATTTGTCATGGTTTAACCTCAGCCAG
>NW_008660595.1:0-287 GCF_000695815.1 Acanthisitta chloris
TAATAATAATAATAATGAATAGTTATTTAAAAAGGAAAAAGAGAATAAAACTGAAGACCAACAAGTGCTGTACAAAACAATTTCTCAGCACTGGCTCACCAATGTCCATCCCATGCCCTAGCAGCAATTGGCCTCTCCAGACTAAGCCCCCCCAATTTATATACTGGATTTAACACACTAGTATGGAATATCCCTGTGGCCAGTTTGGGTCAGCAGTCCTGGCCATGCTCCCTTCCAGCTTCTTGTGCACCTGCTCGCTGGCAGAGCATGGGAAACTGAAAAGTCCT
>NW_008660595.1:300-4389 GCF_000695815.1 Acanthisitta chloris
ATTACTAAGCAACAACTAAAATATCAGTGCGTTGTCAACATTATTCTCATACTGAATCCATAACATGGCACTGCACCAGCTACTGGGCAGAAAATTAACTCCATACCAGATGATGGTTTGGAAAGTCTGTTAACATATATTTGACATCTGCAGGTTAGTATCAGAGGATAACTTCTCCAGCAGTGTCATGACATTATCTGTATTTACTGGCTTGTTCTTTCACATTAGCTAGTGGAGTATTAACAGGTGGGGGAGGGTAGTTAACCATTGCAACCTTGGCAGCTAGCCAATACATTAATAGAAATTATGAAAGCTATGGAAAATTGCTTATTTCCTACCTTGTTCCAGAGAGGGAATTACAAGAATGGAAACTCTCCAGAGAGAGAAAAGCTGAGGCTGAAAATAAGCTGTGAAAGAAACATTTTCTAGAAGAGACGTGGAAAATTTTGGGCAGCAGAAAGACAGATCTCGGTGTACTTCTGTAGACAAGTGATAATGGTCTAATGAGATATTATGACAAGCTTCGGGGAAGGTGACCATCATGAAGAAGACTACAATTTAAGAGGAAAAAAAAAAAGATGAAGAAGGATCATAGAAAATTTTGCAACATATGAGGCTCTAGGTCAAACAGTTTTTTAGACTAGTCAAGAAAATGAACCCCAATCATGTACTGAGGATGTTATTTTTCATCTCTGTTTCAGTATTTGCTATATTGTTAAGTTAATGCCAACAGTGTGATGCAGACTGGTAAATAATTTGTTTAGTGGCAGTTATCTCATACCTGTCAGGTAATCCTGACATAGTAAGTCCTGTGATGAAAGACTCTTCCCTTGCATTCTTTATTATGCCTATACTCCCAGATGGCAGTCTCTGCAAGTCTTCAGAAGGTTCTCCAGCTCTGACCATTTTGATGGGTCATCTTCACACCAGGACACTGGGACTGAAGCTTGTCATGGACAAGCTCTAGAAGGGGCTCGGACAGAGTGTCTGAGTTCTTAACTTCTGTTCCTGCCTGCCTGAGCTTCTCTGAGCTTCTGTAGACAGGCCTTTGATGAGCTGATGGTATGGGAGTATCTGGTCAGGATATTACTTGAGCTCCCCCGCTGTTGTTTTGCTGTGCTCCTTTGTGGGTGTGCTGACAAGCATTTATTGCATAACCTAAGACATCCTAAGATCCTGGTCTCTGGAAGCTTTGACTCCCCTCTGATCAGACACATGCTAAATTATTCAAAGGGAAAAATGACACAAATGTCTTTGGCTTTATAGAGCCAATCCTAATTTAAGCCCTGCTTTTCACAGACTCATTCATAGAAGGCCAGGGAATGTCCCTACACCTACAGGGTGTTTTTTTGCAGACAGATAGTCAAGGGAGTTTCAAAGTATCTTAATGAATGGTTCAAGCTTAATGGATCCATCTTAAATTTTATTCAGTCGTTTTAGAGAACTAATTTATGAAAGCCTTCTTCAGGTTTTACTGAGATTAATATAGATCATAGGAATGGTTATAAACCCCACCTCTTCCCATTTACCACATGAGAGCACTAGTTTTGAGGCTATTGCTTTGTTGTTTCATTTAGCAGGGAATGGATCCTCATAACCAGATTAGTCCACTAACCAAGGGCCAGCTGGCAGTGTCCTGTAGCTATCACAGCAAAGGTCACCAGCCTCCTTTTACAACGTTCCGCAATCAGGAAAGACCAGGTCTGGTAAGCATGGGAAGTCAGAAACCTTGAGAAGAACTGTGGTGGCTCAAACAACTAATACCATTAATCTGAAGATTATCAAATCCTTTAATCTGTTTTTAATCTCCATGTTTTTAAACCTGCTTCTTAGAAACTTTAAATCAACTAAAGTCTAACTAAGTCGCTGGGTTCAGTATTTGGCAGGATCAGAGAGTCTTGTGTAACACATATGGGGCAAGGTACACTCCTCCCATCTCTCAGTTCAGGTGTCGTGGCAGATGGCCATATCAAAGGCTCACATTACTAAATCTTGATCCTGCTTCTTATTCCTGCCAAGAAATTTAACTCCCCTCAAAATCCCTCCTGATGACTTATGTCTTCTAATTGTTTTTTTCTCCACTAATACAGGGTGGGGTATTTTTTGGTTCATAAGGATAAAAACATGCCTCCAAGGAATAATTAGCCTGACTGCCCTCTCTTTCAAGAATATGCTGGAAATCCTCTGGATTTTCACTATCAAGGTTTCTTTGGACCTTTCTGTCATGAGTGAAGTGTTGGAGTGAAACAAAATCTCTATTATGGAAACCCTACTCTAATGCTATGCTATTGCATGGGACACATTAATAATTTACATACAGGTTTTCCCCCTTTTCCATCATTAGGGAGGACTGTCCCAACTCCTCTTTTTGGTTTGTTTTTTTTTTTTTTTTCAGCAGGTAAAAATACCAATTAAACACATTTTCTTAGCCTCAGTCTGTGCAAGCTGTTTTTTGTTTAGCTAGGGTGGCTGGTTACACTTCTAGAATCAGCTCTGGTGCTATTTCGTGCCACAGCAATTTTTAGCTAATGTCACTGAAGTGATGCAGGTAGTGCCTTTGGCAGAGAACTCATTCAACAGGTGGATTGAAGAGGAGCCATATGATATCCACTGGTTTCAGATGATGCTTGCACATAGGTAGTCTTTCCATATTGACACAGTTTTACAGAAGAGAGGAAATGAAGGGAAAAGCAAAAGCTTTTGTATAGACTGAACAAGACTGATGTAAAAATGTACAGCTAGCTCATCCCATGAGCACTGCATCACACCTCAGGGACCAGGCAGGGAGAGCAAATGGCAAAGGCATACAGGTATGCAGTTGCTGGTCCTCCTGCTTCTAGTGCCCAACAGGCTCTATTCAAAAGATGGAGACAAGAATGGTATTTAAATGCCTGGCATATTTTTTTTTGGGGGGGAATTATTTTCTTGTCCTTATGACCCATCCAACCTCTTTCCACAGGCCTGAATGTTGAACTTGGGCCTAGCACCAATTTTTCTACTGATGCCAGTGCAGTCAGACATTCATCACCTGAAGTGCATTATAAATGCTAATCATTGTAGCTGAGATTATACTAGCACCAACTCAGTAATCACTGAACAGTTGTTAAACAATAATTGAGCTCATTAAGGAAATGTATAAATGAGTCATTTCTGTGCAACCACCAGAAAAACAGAACTCTGTACTGCAGTCCAAACAGTGGCCATGGAGTGTGTGTGCCTTGTTGCCTTCCTGGGCATCAGCTGGAGGGAGCAGTCAGCCACCCTCATGGTACTGTCCACCTCTCAGTCTCTAGTGCACTGAACATTTTCTCTCCCAATCCCAACATGTTTGGTCTAACTTTGCTGAGAATGATGAGTGATAGGATAAAAAAGAAAGAAAATCGTAGCAATGTGAGTACTGGGAAGAGATGAACTGTTTTGAGGATTTTGATCATAACATTTAAATTCCAGTCTGCCATGTCATCCTAATTTGATATATTTTTCTTATAAACTCTGTGTTGTAATCATGGAGTTTTTGTCATGATATTTTTGAATTATCTAAGCCCTTTATCCTAGAATGCAACTGCAGTTTGTTGCTTATCTTGTTCGCTTATGTTCAACTTTTATTGACTTCAAAAGGTTCAAATTACTCAAGGTCTTCGACTTGACTTGTGCATTTCTTTATAGGTTCAGGAAGAGTGGTAAATGATTGTTCACAGAGTCAAAAACCCCCACCCAAGCACCTATTAAAAGGTGACCTGTGAGTTTGTTCTTCTACATAGCATTTTATACTGTGCTGGAGCCTGTGTGTGTGAGAGAGAGAAGAATGGAGAAGTCCAGAAAAAAATTTATTGATGTCGTCGATAAAGCAATGGCAGCTGGTAACTCAATGCATCCTGATGAACTGTACTTTACTTATAAGGGAATTCTCTACCCTGTTACTGTTTGCAGTCCTGAAGTATTTAGAGCCTTGGAGTCCTTCGAAGCCAGAAGTGATGATGTCTTTCTGGCAGGATACCCTAAATCTGGTGAATATATTTTACTTTTTTCATAAATAAGGTTATGTAATGGCAAATAAGTAGGTGTGTACTAAATATATGCAATATATAT
>NW_008660596.1:0-3046 GCF_000695815.1 Acanthisitta chloris
GCTTTGTGCAAATACATGAAGCAGTTCGGGTACACTGACTGTTGGTCTCAGAGCCTTGGGCACTATCACAGGATGTTGTGGAAAACCAAAAAGGGAGGGTAAATTTTCTTGGAAAAACACACTGATGTTGCTAATTTACCTTTTGTTCCTTCTGTACCAAAGCCACCTGTGGTACTTTCCTCCATGGACACTCTGAGGCTCCCAACTCCCTGCAAACAGCCTCACGTGTGCTCTTGGGTGCAAAGCTATCGCACCCAACACCACCTCTGCCTGACCCAGGGAACTGTTCCTGTTGTTTTGGCATGCTGGGATGAGGCTTCCCACACTGGACTGGCTCCAAACCCTCCTTTTCCATGCTGAGCAGGTGGAGAGGCTGCACAAGGTTTTCCTAACCTTTCCATAAACCAGTGTTATCTCCAACTTCCCTGCTCCAACAGCAGATTGTAGCTGCAATGGGGAACAGCACAAAGCCCACAGGAGGCTGCTTTGTATGAGCAGAGATGATGAGGCTCTGAAGCAATTTTAAAACCACTCATGAAATATCTGTGAGCAATTTTGGAGTCAGAGAGACAACTCCATCCTTATCTCTGTGCTTGAGCAGAGATCTGTACCCCTCAGGCTGCTGTTAATGTCTCCACTGAATGATCAGCCAAGCAGCAGCGTGTGGTGCACAGACACCCATCCAGCATGCCAGAACCACTGCAGGAACCAGATCTCAGCCACAACCCCCAGACAGTACCAGCACGGAGTGATGCCACCCCAAAAAGCCCCAGGCGATGACACATGAGATGTGTCTGAGTTGCCCTTGGGGAGGGAAGGCTCACCCAGACATCACACCAGAGAAGATTTTACCCTGTGATCTCTCTGCCTGGGGAAGTCCAAGCATTTCCAGGAGCTCCATCGCTCCGGAGTGCCACCACTGCCACCACCCCTGAGCGTGGCTCTGTGCCATCCCAAGCACTCTGAGGCTTCCAGGCACGAGCAGGGCAGGAAGCTCTCCCAGCCTCGTGGCACAGCTGATGTTTGTGAGCCACATCTGTGACACATCCTTCACCTCAACTTCAGCAATGTTCCAGGCTGGAGATGTTAACCAGGAGCTGTGTGTGGTGTGTGATGAGCACAGGCAATGTGGCCTCACCTGGGAGGAGCTTTGTGCTGTGCCAGTGTTCTGTTGGGAACAAAGGATAGGTCGGAGTTCCTGTGGGAGCACAGAATTCCAAACTCTTTTGGAGGTCAGTGAAATGGGTTGGATTTGCCCTTCCCTGGTATAACTCCAGTGGCTGTGTCAGAATTGCACCAGGGACAGGTCACACCTGGCTCTCTTCCCTGCTGAGCCAGATGGAAAGGAATTGCTGCCCTGTGGTCTCAAGCTGCTGCTCCCACGTGGGCTGCGCTGCTTTGTGATGCTGCAGGGGCCAATCTCTGATTGCACTGCTGCAATTCATGTCTTGCTCATGCTATTCCTATAGACTGTGAAATCCTGGGGCTGCATCAGGGTTATCCAGTTAGGGACATGTTCATTCTGATAAATTAGAAAGGAAAACTCTGGATAGGTACAAATGCAGGACGTGTGGGTCGGATGCGACAGGTTTCCTTCTCAGCCCAAAGTCCAGACGACTCCCTGAGGCCCTCTCATCCATCTTCTGCTCACTGGGATTTTGCTAGGAGAACTGCAGCACCACGGCTGCCCCGCGTGGACTCTGGCCAGTGCCTTGTGGACCTCTCAGAGGTGGTTGATGGGGTTAAAGGTCCCCGACTCTGAAGCTGCTCCTGCCATGTCCAACCAAGCACCCAGAGAGTTCTGGGAGGACGTGTGGAGGGGAGCGTTCTCAGACAGGGACAGCATCATTGCATAAGCCTGGAGGAGAGAGGAGTGCAGGGGACACTGTGAATACACACCCAGGATGGAACACACCGTGTGAAGCTCAGCACCTTCCAATCCATAGCTGTGGGCCAGCAGCATCCTCTGGCCTGGGCTAAGGGCCATGCCATGGGGCTGAATTCATATCTGTGCCCTGGGATGGCACCCACCACTCCAGCTACTGGGGTTTGCCACAATTTGTAGGCAGTTGTGGGGATAGTCAGGAAAGACCATCATTCCCACTGGCCTTTATAGGCCCAACCCCATCCTGTGCCAGAACATGAAATTGCCACCCATGACCTGAAAAGGAGGAGGACACAGTCCTCCTCCAGGGAAGAGGTGCAGCTTTGTGGTGGTGTGGATACATCTTCTGAAATTGCTTAAAATAAAGCCAAAGGAATGGTTGTTTTACTCTTAAGATTTCCTGCACAGGAGATGGTTTGAGTTATTCAAGTGGCTTAGCAGTGTGTGGATACAGCAGTGTGACCAGCCCTGTGCCTCACACCCTGTCAGATCGATTCAAACCCCCAGATAACCCCCAGCCCATGCACACACTGGGTCTAGCAGTGTGGTACACACTGGAGAAGAGCAAGCTGGTCCTCATGAGTGCACTGGAGATATTAGTATCAGGATACATGTAAGAGTAAGGCAAGTGGCTTGTGTTTAAGTGGGTTTCACCCCAAAAAGCTGTGCCCTAACTTCCAGCAGAACAGATCTGCCCCACACCTCTAGATTTTTCTCATCAGTGCTGAGATGCCATTTTGAGGTTTTTTTGGTGAGTCTGAACTGATTTGGCTCACAGATTTCCATGTGTTAGTTCGCTTTTAGAAATCAGGGAGACAAACAAGGACAATCTCTGCCCCGCTGGGCTGCAAGTCCTGCAAATCCTGTTGTCTATGATGCATTTTATACCCAAACCCAAGGGCACTTGGTTACTGTTTTTGCAGCCCAAACCTCAGTGTACACCAACAGAAGACCCATCCCACAGTATAAACAAATAGAGAGTTATAAAACATTTATACAGACAGATAGAAACAGACAGATGGCTCTCTCTTCTTAGATAACCACGTTCTCACTGCACAAACTGGGCGATTAATCCACCTGGTGACCTAAAGGTGATGCCTCTCCCTTCCTCTCTACTGGGTCTAGTTACAAGACAGAGTCCATGTATGAGTCAGAATTCCT
>NW_008660596.1:3075-4886 GCF_000695815.1 Acanthisitta chloris
AACCCACTGGAAGGGGAAAGTAACCCTCAGCTAGAGGAGGGCAGCTGCTCCCTAATCCTACTGCCCGTGCTGGCAGCAAGCTAGGCACAACGGTCTGTGTATACCCACCTGGTTTTTAGCCTGCCTGTACAGAGTCTGTTTTATTGCCTCAGAGTCTAAGGTGGAATTAAACACATCTTTAACTTCAAATGCTTCCTCGGCTGCTTTGCGGAGATCCAGCCCCTTCCCAAAATTCGGCATCTGCTCCAAATCTAACAGGCCGGCTTCGTCCTCCTCAACACACCTGTACCAATGACCAGGGAAGGGGTGACCTGTGTTAGCTGGTCTGGGTGCCCCGTGTGGGTCCCTCGCCCGGTGCTGCATGCACGAGCCACGGGGGCTCACAAGCCACATGCGTGAACTGACGGACAGACAGACATGGAAACGACACAGATGGAAGGAGCAGAGAAAAGTGGAGAGCATGGCTGTGCATGGACAAGCACCAGTGCCACAGGGGACTGAGGTTCTGCAGCATGGGACAGCTGCTAGGAATGCCAGCTGGGAAACTGAGGCATGAACAAAGCTGAGCCTGTACTGTGTGCAATGAACTCCAGTTTTAAAGGGGTCTGGACAGGACTTGACCTTGGGGGAAAAAAGCTTCACTTTTTATAGAATCATGGAATGGTTTGGGTTGGAAGGACCTTAAAGCTCATCCCATTCTACTCTACCCCCTGGGCAGCGACACCTCCCACCAGCCCAGGGTGCTCCAACCCCATCCAACCTGGCCTGGAACAATATGGAATGGTTTGGGTTGGAAGGACCTTAAAGCTCATCCCATTCTACCCTCTGCAGGGACACCTTCCACTAGCCTAGGTGGCTCCAAGCCCCATCCAGCCTGGCCTGGAACACTCCCAGGGATGGAGCAGCCACAGCTACTCTGGAAAAGCTGTGCCAATGCCTCAGCATCCTCACAGAGAATAATTTCTTCCTAATATCCTATCTGACCCTGCCCTCAGGCAGTAGGAAGCCATTCCCCCTTGTCCTGCCACTTTTTGCCAGAGCTCTGACAACTCCACTTGAAATCAACAATATTTTGCTATGGCTCAAGGGCTGGAGGGACACCAAAGGGAATGCACAGACACCTCTTCCCTCACCCTGACCAGATTTTGGAGAGAAAGACAATATATGCTGAGCTGTGGTACCCTGAAAACGCTTCTTTGAGTGTTAGACTGTTCTCCTGATCTGAACTCCTCAAGCCTTGGAGATACACCTCATCCCAGGCTCTCCTTGCAGTCCACTTGTTTCATGTCCCCCAGCACGGTGAAATGGAATCTGGAGTGAATCTGGAGTGAACGCTGACATCAAACCGGAGGCATGACACACGGCTTGGAAAACAAACCCACAGCACTCATGATCCACACAGGGCAGAGGGGTGAGCCCCTGTGTGCCCCTCTCACCTCCGGGTGTGGTCAAAGCTCATGGTGAGAGACGTTGGCTCCTCGTCCTCCTCGTCCTCGAAGGCTCCTCGGGGCTCTGCTGTGGGCGATACTGTCTCATCCTGCGACTTCCCTGTCAGGCTGTCGTCGTCTTCCTCTTCCAGTTCCTCATCTTCGTCATCCACATCTTCTGTTTTCTCGTTTGCTAATCCATGACACTGGGAATTGCCATCAATATCCTGGATTTCTGGCCTGAAATGTTTGGCCAGGGGGAGGAAGAAGAAGAAAGAAGAGAAGTGTGTAAGAGATGTGTTTGCACTGCAGGGTCAGACTTTGAGAGTGTTAAACATATATATGAGCTCAGAGACACATTTATGTGTGTATATATATATATAT
>NW_008660597.1:0-717 GCF_000695815.1 Acanthisitta chloris
GAGCACTGGGAGGGACTGGGGGACACTTGGGGACACTCTGGTGGTCACCCCAATGTCCATGTCCTCCACCCCCTCCAGGGACTGATGCTCCAGCTGTGGTCAACTGTCTCCTGATCCTGGCCCGGTCACTGGACGCCAGGTGGGGACACTCGGGGACACCACGGGGTCACCACCAATGTCCTGTCCTTGTCCCCATGGTGCCACCACCAAAGTCTTGTCCTTGTCCCCAATGTCCTCATGGTGCCAACACCAAGGTCTTGTCCTTGTGGTCATTGTCCCCATGGTACCACCACCAAGGTCCTGTCCTTGTCCCCATGGTGCCACCACCAAAGTCTTGTCCTTGTCCCCAATGTCCTCATGGTGCCAACACCAAGGTCTTGTCCTTGTGGTCATTGTCCCCATGGTACCACCACCAAGGTCCTGTCCTTGTCCCCATGGTGCCACCACCAAAGTCTTGTCCTTGTCCCCAATGTCCTCATGGTGCCAACACCAAGGTCTTGTCCTTGTGGTCATTGTCCCCATGGTACCACCACCAAGGTCCTGTCCTTGTGGTCACTGTCCTCATGGTGCCAACACCAAGGTCTTGTCCTTGTCCAAAACGTCCCCATGGTGCCACCACCAAAGTCTTGTCCTTGTCCCCAATGTCCTCATGGTGCCAACACCAAGGTCTTGTCCTTCTGTCCTTGTCCTCATGGTGCCACTACCAAAGTCTTGTCC
>NW_008660598.1:0-276 GCF_000695815.1 Acanthisitta chloris
GGGGGGTGAAGGTATGGGGGTTGCTGTGCCCCCCCCACTTCAGGGGTCCCTAACTCCCCCCCTTCCTTCCTCTAGAGGTGCAGCTGGAACAGAAGCAGGTTCCCTCCTCTGTTTTTGGGGGGCTCAAGGACGACTGAGGCCCTGGGGAGGCTTCCCTATGGCCCCCTCTACATGGACACACCCCCCAATCCCTACCCACCTTCCCCCAGTACCCCCTTGCTTAATGAACACTGTTTGTATGACTTGGGGGGGTCTTTTGTTTTTGGGGGGGGGGGC
>NW_008660599.1:0-7515 GCF_000695815.1 Acanthisitta chloris
TATATTATGTATTTCCATAAAACCTCTACTTTCTGTTAAGCCTGCCTCTTGATGTTATAATTTTGGGATCTGGTGTTTACACATCTAAATGTGATTAACTTAAATAAAAAAAAATAGTCCTTTTTGCTACAATAACATGGGCATTTTATGATTAGAATTCAGCATATCAAAACCCCTTACATTGATTTTAACAATTTATACAGCTTGAAAATTCCAGTTTATGAGCCAGTGGTCTTAATCTTTTCCATATTAAAGATGGATAGGAAGAAGTTTTCCTGTCTGAGGATTTTCAAGTTTTCCAACAGGTATCCAAAAGAATCAATAGCTGTGCTAGACATCCTTGGTGTGAAGAGATTTTGCTAGTAGCTGTCCCTAGGGATACCTTAAAGCTGCTACAAAGCCACCAGGAACCAATCCTTACCACTGGAGTCCATAGCAGATGGGCTGTGAGCAGGGACTCTGGACACAGAAATGTCCCAGAAACACAAAGAAGGTATGTCAGTTTCTAATGCTAATTCAGTACTTGTGAGCGTCCAGGCAAAGGGTCAGGTCTAAAGCTGTTACACTTGCCCTATTAGCATTGTTACAAGGCAGAGAGCAAGTGAAAATATCCCACAGTTATTATGTCTCTGTTAACTCCTTAGTTTGAGGATGAACTTGTTTCAGACTTTGGAGCCTCTTTCTGCTTATGGCTTCTATAGGTTGTATCCATTTTCTAAACCAAGTGAATTTTACTCTCAGTTACTCAAGAGAAGACAAGGCACTGAGGGAGGCTGTGCAGTCTCCCAAATGTGGCACAAGAGTATTGGTGACACCAGCAAGTGCTAAACCCAGAGACTGTTGAACCCTCAGTTCCCTAGAAAGTAGTTTTGGACTAAATTATTACAGTTCTTTTTTAATCAGAATGAAAGATGAAAGTCAATAGTGTAGGAAAAATATTTACTAGTATTGCTAAGAGTAGAATTTGGAATATATGAATTGTGGGGACCCCAGTTGTCAGAGCTATATATTAGGTTGTGTATTATTATATTTCCCTCTGGTATCCTATGCAACGTAGCAATACCTCTGTGTTCAGAAATTTATGCTTTGTTCTGTCCTTGAGCAGCTGCTGCCTGTTCTCAGAAGGATGGTGTTGGATGTTGCTTAACATACAATTTTAAACATAGCTGATAATTGTATTTATTATGGGTAGAATATAGATTTTAAAAAATCTATTATGACTGAGTGTCAAAGGCCAAGTTTAAGACTTCTCAATTCTGCAACTGGAGATTCAGGTCTTTTGATTTTAATCCTGAAACCTGCCAAAAGAGCATCTCAGCTCTTTTCAGTTGCAAGATATGGTTTTGCAGAAGTATTCTCACTTTGAACACAACACTTCATAACTGAATGGAATTTAGTGCTAATTTTAACCTATGTGAAAAAAAAGCTTCTTCTGCAGTACTGTTGAAGGGGCTTAGAAAGGCCCATTCATTGTTGCTTCAGTGGGTGAGAATGGATATAGGTAAAGGGAACTTTCCAGAACTGTTGTCCCTAAATTGCAGATCTATTGCATTAATTTTCCCCTTATAACTAATTTTTATTCTGCTTGAAGTCAAAACTAATTTTAATGTCAAAGCCTGAGAATTATTTTTAACATTATTCCCAAGAGGAATATGAAATGGATTCTTATTCTCAAGTCTGGTTTTGCAACCCAGAGTACTACAAGCTTTTATCACTGAGAACCTTCATGCAAGTAACATGATCCCACGAGATGATAAGTGAAGAAGATAAGCAGATTCTTTAGGACTCAAGTTTTCAAATAGCAATTTCCAATATATAACACTTTACTCAGAGACAAATAACAGCAGTCTTGTGGTTCAGAAAGCAGTTCCATGGGAGTTTTATCCAAGAATTTATTAAATAAATCAGTTAAAATGCAACAATTTATTGTCTCCAGGGAAAATGAACATCTGAAGCAAACTGTTGCCTGAAAAGCTTCTCTGGAATGCTATTGTGGTCTTGACAACCTTAGCACATCTTAGAAATCTCAGGCTTTCAGAAAAAAAATGAAGTGGGAAGAACTTGAGAATTCATTTTCACAGAGATTTCTTATTCTCAGTTTTATAGCTCACATGCTCCTTTCCAATGGAGTAACATAGACTCTCAGAAATATATCATAGCTGAAATGTCTTACAGACATTTACCCATTGTAGGTACCTTAGCATAGAAAATGGATACAACTCATTATTATGGGATTTGAAGGGCAATTCTAAAAACCTTGAGCCCTGCAAAGAACATATGTTTAGCTCTAAGCATGTACATAGTGCCACCACAGAGAATAAAGTTGTCTACATAGATCTAAAAACCCATGCAGGATTGCAGGATTTACTAGGTATAAAATGTCATTATATAGCAACCTATTAGGTCCTCTAGAATTTGGTGTCTGATGATTCTAAAAGCATCCATTCATGATATTACAGAATATAATATTGAAAACACAAATAACAATTCATACAATGATAATTTTCAAAGTAATTTTCAACAATTTCCAGTAATCAAGGCCAAAACAATAAAATGGAATTGCACTGGACTGGCTTGTAGTTGTGGGAGAGTTCTTCAGTATTTTTACTAAATATCAATAACAAAAATATGCTGATCTAGCTCATCCAGACAGCTGGGATTTGCTTGAAGCCTTTGTCCCAGTCCTGCTAATACTCATGATAAACTCTTGGTTCTGTTGTAGTCCATCGATGTCATGATTTCAATGGATTCCAGTGGGATCAGAAGTGATGTATCAATTGTTAGCTGGTGGACTATCTGCAGAGACTGACACCAGTAATTTGTTTCTTTGTCAGTAATTCAAACAGTTTGAACTAATTGTCACCATCTGGAAAGATAAAAATGTTCCAATGTTTAATTAATGGGGAAAAAATCAAGTTTATTTGGCTCCTTGAAGTATTTAACTCTGGGAGTGTTTGAAGTATTTAAATTTGATTTCGAATTTTCAAGTGTAATTACTAAAATCACAATAAAGTAATTCTGAAAAAAATAAATCAAGGGGGATACATTTTGAAGTGACCAAGAAGGGCTATTTTTCATTTGGGGATTTAACTTCTTTCCAAGACAAAAACACCCTGTCAAGTAATATCTGACCATTTTGGAAACACTGGATTTGGTGAAGATTGCACTGAGGAGTTTTGTGTGAAAAATTTTATCAGCTCTAATCAGAATACAATAAACATTACGCAGGTTAGCTCATGTATCTTGGATAAAATTCAGCATTTATTAAATTTATTTTTAAGTTCTTAAATATCTTTTCTTTCTGACTTTTTCGTAGAATTGTTTACTAAAGACACAGATTGCTTTGACAAAATAAATTAATCTCTTTTTTATTAATTGTTGTTATAAATCAACATTATGAACTAAAGCTAAGGGTGGTGCATACTTGACACAATATGGATAATTTTGTGTGCACCATTTATTTCAAGTTTTTGATTTGTCCATTTTATTCACATTTGTGTCACATAAGTGAGACCTACTAAAATGATCCTGTGAAGACCAGCAGAATATTCTGTTAGTCATACTTTCAAAGACACCATGTAGAGTTAAAAATGCAGTGGTTCATCTATTTATAGCAATGAGGAGGATTTTTCTAAGAGGAAATTAATCCATGATGTAGTTTGGGGGACCCGGATAAGATTAACTCTGGCTCCATATAGGTGGCATGAAACATATCAGAGTCGGTGCAGGACAGTCACATAGTTTTTATTGCAAATATACTCTCTTTGGACTAAAATCACAGTAGCATCTAATTCAGTAAAAACATCTCAGAATTGAGGTGAACTGTGCAGAACAAACTGTGCTTCACATAACTGATACATGAGTAGCTGAGTGGAATGGATCACTGACGTAATTTGTGTACAGTTAATGTATTTTTTTTTGCAGTCTGTTTTCTTGAACTCTGAGGAATCAGCAGACTGGTGAGAATCTGAGAACTGTGAAGTCTGGGACATGATGTTTTGCATCTTCAAATTCTTTTGCAACTTCATCTTGGTGAAGAAAACAGAGACCTACTGACTAAACAATCACAAATCTGTTAAACTTTACCTGGAAATATTGAATCATAGAATTTTTGGGGTTGGAATGAACCTTACAGATTATCTAGTCTGAACCCCCTGCCATGGGCAGGGACACCTCCCCACTAGACCAGGTTGCTCAAGGCCTCATCCAGCCTGGCTTTGATTGAGTGAGTAACTTTAGCTTTTCTCTCACCTGGCCTTCTTTATTCAAAATTATTTCAATATATTTCAAATGTTTTAATCTTTTTTTTCTCCTCCCAGACCAATTTTCACTGGGAAAAGCTCTTCAATGTATTGAACATAAGTACTCTTTAAAACATTGACCATGTTCATAAGATTTAACTTTCTATCCAATCTTGCTTTTTACATGCATACTTATCCATTCCTCATTAATCCTACTTGTCAGAAATCAACTGAATATCCCAGATTCCTTTTGTGGTGTTTGTGCATATTGATACTTTGCAGAACCTCATTACATGTGGTACATCTGGTCTCAGGGGATAAAAGAAGATTCCTGTATATTCACTGAAATGGAAATGAGCATAACAATTCAATGCATTCATTTTCACATTTTATTTCTTTGCTAGCATTACTTACAAATGCATCAACCATGCAGACATTTTACAAAGCCTGAACAAAAGTATCCAATCAGATTTTAATATTGTCACTTTATTATTTATTGCTACCAAATGCAAGAGGTCAGCATTTTGGAAAGATTTCTCGCTGCATATTAGTTGTCATAAGAAAATGGGGAAAAAAACTAACCTAAAGATGTAGATTTTCTTTATTTCTTAAAGAATAATTTTAATCAGATGGGGAAAATAGTATTCCTTAGAGCTGCTTTCTCTGTCCCTCTGTCCTAACCTCACACCACTTCTTTAGTGGCCTAATTTTACATTAAAATGTTTCTACTAAATACTAGAATTTTCTTTTCTTTCTGTTGAGGATTAAGAGGTCATGGCATGAAATACAGATAAAATCTCATCATTGCCATTTGCAAAAGGGGGGTCTGGAAACATATTCCTGTTTAACATTTTTCCCAGTTTAATTTCTCATGACTTCATGGGATATGCAAGCATCTATCACCACAACTTAGTCTAAGTTTTATGCGATGACTATTATGTGGGAGCCCAAAATGTAACAGGTGAATGCTGAACTGTGGAGCAGAATTTATTTTTCTTAACTTTTATGCATTTGCAGTGTAAAAACATCTACTTCTGGGGCGATTATCCAGGCTTCTCTGAAGATCATTGGAGGAAAATTCCTTGCTGCAGTGTGCAATTATTCTTAACCTAAATAGATAGACAATTACCTATAGAAGATGCCTAAATAGCTATATGTCTGTGTTGTAAATATCTAAAGGTAAGTGAAAATTACTTCCCACCCATATGATATTCTTAAAAGCCCATGGATAATCTATGTCTGCCTCCAAACATACCCTTCCTTTTTTATTCCCAGCCAGTACCACTTCATTGTTACTGTAGATAGTTTGCTAACACATTAGGCAGATGAACACTGCAATGCATTTTGTAAAGTCCATCAGAAGGGAAGTTTTCTTTAGAGAAACTGCACATGGGCCATAATCTGTTTCATATTTTAACTTTTCTAGATTTACTTACATGATGTTGTTTTCAATGAATATATTTCTTGCAGCTTTCCACGGGCAGCAACAATTTTGTAATGTTCTTAATCATCTGTTATGGTGTTATCTAAACCCTTCCATGCTACCAGGATTTTCACAGAACAAATAACAACTAATTTCTTACAGTAAACTTCCTGTCTACAAAACAGTAATGATCCAGCTGAAAGGATGTATTTTGCATCCTGAAGTGGAAACTAAAGGTTTATGTTAAAAAACAGCTCTGCCCTTACTTCCTGGAAATATTATGGAAGAAAATCCTCAAACCATTAGACTTTACCATTGCTTTTAACATTATAGCTCTATCAAAACCAGAAGTTGCAAGCTTTAATCTATCCAACTGTTAAGCTAATGATACCAATGTAGGACACACTTTAGCAGTAGAAGTAGCTTCATTGTATCTAACAAATCATTATAATTTATTTTAACCAAGTGGTTTGGTCAGGATCAAAGACATTTCACAAGCTGTATAAGTAATGACCGTCATTCCTGAAATGCTGTGATGTAAAAGTGGTAGGGAAATGTTATGCATTGTGATGCAGACAAACTTGTGGCAGCTGTGAATTACTAAAATAGTGTAATCAACAGCAGCATAAAGTATTTCTTGACACTGTGGTAGCATAGTCAGACACAATGAACAAATATCTTGCATAAATATGTCAGAGTGAAACCTCTGAAGGGGATAATTTAATGACAAGATCAAGTAATCTGTCAAACCTAGTGTTCTGCATCTAACAGTAATAGATGCCTAAAGACAGTGCAAAATAAGGCAAACATAAAATTCTATCTCCCTTTTGGTTTTTTTCCTAAAGGTCCAGTGAGTTGTGTCTTAGAACCATTTCTGGAGTCAGAGTTAATATCCTTTTGCTTACTGAAAATTGGTATTAATGCATTGAACTAAAAACTCTGCTGTCAGTATAGCAATGTTCTCTGATTATAAAGACCAAGCTTTCACCATCTGGCAGCCCCTGCAGTGCCCATTCACTAGCACTTGTGCCATCTCAGGGATGCCCAAAACAGTGAGGCTGGTGCTCATGGAATAAGGCATATGAGTTTGCCTCCCAGAGGTGCACTGATTGCTAGATCTGTCATTCCAGGAGCAGAGAAATATTACAGACATGGTGACTCCAAGCAAACAAAATTTACAGAAATGCTGCATGTTTTCTATGCTGAAGTCATGCCATTTTTACCCAAAACCAATAGCAAAACAGTCCAACACTTGTGTAGAGACCAGCAGTACTAATACATTTTAAATTTTCATGTTCCAGAGTTTGTATTTATCTCAGTTTTAGAAAACAAGCTTAGCACTTTCAGAATAAATGAGGTGAATATGATCCTGCATTCTTTGGCCAATTACTACAGAAACGAACCAATTTCCCAAGAGAGATCATGAACAGAAATGTTATGACAAAACCAAAGCGAAGGAATGGCATGAACATCTTCTACACTCCATATCACAGTTCATACATTGATGCCACATACAATTTCAGTTCCATAAAGTACAGGTAAAATGTAATGACTACCTGACTGTCCCATCTGGTGGCAGGACACAAAGTGACTGTTCATTGAGGTCTGAAGTTACAATGGGTAGAACTGACTGTCAAAGCATGTCCTGGCAGATGTCAACACAGCTCAAACTGTAGGATGGAGGACAAATACAAGGAGGATATATTTATAAAAGACGTTATCTTGTCCAGATATCTATCTAAGTTAGATAGAGCTTGTCAAATTGTTTGTGACAAACCCATCATGTAGCAGACTGAGTTGTCTCACATTTTCTTTATCAACCTTTTTTTCTTTGTCAAGATATATATATAT
>NW_008660600.1:0-286 GCF_000695815.1 Acanthisitta chloris
CATACTGGTCCATACTGGGACAGGTGCTGGCGGCTGTACTGGAGCACGCGGGACCCGCGGCGCTGGTGCTGGTATCGCTGTCGGATACTGGAACAAACTGGGAATGGAACTGGGAACCCTCAGGGACACCCCGAGGACAACAGGACCATCGTCCACGGCACCAGTACAGGTAGGGACCCAAACTGGGAACCCCCAATCCAAACTGGGAATCCCAAATCCAAACTGGGAGCACCCAAAACCCAACTGGGAACCCCAAATCCAAACTGGGAATCCCAAATCCGAACTG
>NW_008660601.1:0-1551 GCF_000695815.1 Acanthisitta chloris
AGCCCACGGGCAAACAGCCCCCGGCCCCTGCCCACCCAGCGGACACGGGCAGCGCTGCCCTCCGGAGCGGCACAGCGCACGTCAGAGCTCCGCGGAGGGTGGAAAGCTGCGGGCACGGGGCACGTTGAGACCCTCTGCTCCTGCCTGGACCCTCACTGCATGATCTGCTGCAGAACACAGCCTGTGCCTCAGTTTCCCCATCGACAATTCTGAGCTGCCCTGGGATCACGGAGGGGTTGCCTGGCAGGGTGAGGGCTCGCAGGGTCACCCGGGAGGTGAGGGTTGCTCTGCAGGATTGGGGCGGAGAGCAGGGCAGGATTTGGAAGGGAGAAGTACA
The DNA here is from genome assembly GCF_000695815.1 of Acanthisitta chloris. Lineage (NCBI taxonomy): Eukaryota > Metazoa > Chordata > Aves > Passeriformes > Acanthisittidae > Acanthisitta > Acanthisitta chloris. The sequence continues at coordinate 338 of NW_008660601.1, forward strand.
AGAGTGGGGCAAGAAGCAGGTCAGGATTGGGACAGGGAGCAGGGCAGGACTGGGGAAGGATTGGGGCAGGATTATGACCGGGAGCAGGGCAGGATTTGGGCAGGGAGCAGGGTAAGATTTGGGCAGGGAGTAGGGCATGATTCAGGCAAGATTTGGGCAAGATTTGGATGGGATTTGGGCAAGATCAAACATCCACATGCCTCTCGGTCCCTCCGGCTGCAGACTCCTCACTCTCAGCCCCATCCACTCTCCCAGCACAGGCACAGCCCTGGCATCATGTTAATCCCCATGTCCATGGGCAGCTTCCAGGGAAGCAATTTCACAGCCCGCAGGACGCGCGCTCTGCTCACCCACACGCATCGAGGCGGCACGAAACCATCCGCTGCCATTTAGTGTGTGAGCACGTGGCTGTGCAGCTCCAGGGGAAACTGAGGCACTGGGAAGAAGTGGGATGAACGTCCTGCACCCCTGAGCCTGGATCCCTCCTGCCACAGAGCAGCCATGGAGCAGGGTCAGGGCTGGCACTACCCACCAGTGCCAGTCGGGAGCCTGGTATGGAACTGGTACCCACAGCATCCTCCACCAGGATGCAGTGGGATCCAGGCATCCCTCACAATGGTACCCACAGCATCCTCCACTGGGACACCGTGGGGTCCAGGCATCCCTTCACAGTGGTACCCAGAGCATCCACCATGGGATGCCATGAGAGCCAGACATCTCCTCACCAAGAGTGAGGTGCACGGAGCAGCACCCTGTACTCCCATCCTTGGAGACATTCTCCCACCAGGAACAGCCAGAGCCATTCTCTCTGGTGACTAATAGATGAGTTAATTGCGAATGCCAGGCACGCCTGGCTAATCCCTTCTCCTGCTGTATCTTTTAACATGGTTTATTTAGCCAAAAGCATTGATTCTTCCCCTCCATTCTGGTTTTACCATTTCAGGCCGAAACAGCAGCAAAAAATAAATAGACGGAGAAGACAAAAAAATGTCATCCATCACTTTCTGAGGCACTGAAATAAAACCAAGGACAGGGACAGGGCCAGGCCAGGCCAGACCCCAGCATTGCTGCACACACCACGCGTGTCAGCCTGATTAGGGACAAAAAAATCAAGTTACTCCATCAAAGCCTTGCTTGATGTAAATCTTAGAGTCACCAACTCCCTCCATTTCCAGAGAAAATAATAATACAATTATTATAATAATTATAGGACT
>NW_008660602.1:0-13503 GCF_000695815.1 Acanthisitta chloris
CCGCCTCTGCCCCGCGCCTGGGCCGCTCGTTCGCAGCCTGTTCCTGGGTCTTGCTGTGAATGCAGATATATAAAAGATGCCGATTATGCCTTGTAGGCCGGGAACATAGAGAATTACATGTTTTTAGAGTTTAATTTGGGCTCTCGTAAGGGCGGAAATGAACGGGATGTATTTTTTGCAACATTTGCATTCTGTGCATCGCTGTAAGGTGACGTTTTGGACTCCGTGCTCAGATTCCGCAGTGGTGCAGATATCATGCCTGGTCTAACCATCTGGATGGCTCGTCAGGAGAGTATGTTGTCCCTTTTCAGGAAATAATGTGAGGTTTATTGCTTCTGCTCTGACTCAGGTTTTGTTTCTGTTGATCTGGCATACTGCTCTCCATGGGAATCTCAAACCCAGGCCTGCTGTGCTGGGAGTGCTGCCGCTGCTGGCACTCTCCCCGGTTCCTTGGGTGCTTCGGCGAGGTAAATACCTGGTGATTCTAAGAGGGTCTCTGGAAAAGAGGACGATTTTCGTCAATGTGGGAGTGGTTAGGCAGCCACTATTGAAGAGGGCACCAGGCACAAATCCTCTATCGGTACTTGTGTGGCAATCAAAAGACACAATGGGCGCCTCAATGCAAGAAGGGCACCAAGCTATGAGAGTGTGTCCAGAGCAGAGCGACCAAGATGGTGAGAGGTCTCGGACAAGGCTTAGGAGGAGCAGCTGAGGTCACTTGCTTCAGCTTGGAGAAGAGAAGGCTGAGAGGTGACCCCATCACAGTCTACAGCTTCCTCAAGGAGGGCAGCAGAGGGGGAGTTGCTGATCTGATGACCAACAATAGGATACAAGGAAATGGAAGGAAGCTGCACCAGGGAAGGTTCAGGTTGGACATTAGGAAGAGCTGCTTCACTGAGAGAGTGGAACTGGCTCCCCAGGGAAGTGGTCAGGGCACCAAACCCATCAGAGTTCAGGGACCATCTGGATGATGCTCTTAGGCATGTGGTCCTGTGAGGTGCAGGGAGTTGAACTTGATGATCTTTAAGGGTCCCTTCCAACTTGAGATATTTTGTGATTCTAATCTAATTATGGGATTGCAGCCAGTTCTACCCTTGCTTCCTTAGGGAGCAAAATCCCAAGGAAAAGCCTCAGGGAGGAAAGGCTGGAAAGTTTTAGCTGGCATTTCCATAGAAGTTGCCCAGTGGAGGTGGTTGCCAGGAGCTGTTGACGGATTGCCCCTTTGGCTTTGTTCCTTTCCCAGACCTGTGACAGTGTGGTGGGCTGCTGGGATTCTCTGCTTGTCAGCAGAACTCCTAGCAGAAAGGAGTAGGCTGCCAGTGACAGAAGCTGCAACCTTTCTGACTTTCTGATCTCGGACCGACCGTTCTGGTAGTGCCGAAGGTAGAGGAAGCTGGAGCTGAATTTGGGCCAGATATTTCCAGTGTGCTCCCCAGGCCTAGCTTCAGGCTCTGTGATATTGCTAGTGCATTGCCTCAGCCTCCCTTCTGGGAATCTTGTCCCTGTCACCTTTCAGTGGCTTCTGATAATCCTTCTGCTTTCAAAGGCCATTCCCAGCTAAATAATCTCTTGAACGAGGGCTTCTATATCCTACTCATTAGGAACTGAAGGTAAGGTACAGCTAAAATATGGTTGTGTTTTAAGGAGGACATTGGCTATTGGAAGTTCTTAATGTATGCTGGGTTCTGGTAGACCTTTTATTATCAAGACCTTAATGCAGCTGGAAAGATGCTGCCTAATTTCACTGTCATTACAAAGGATGTTACCTCAGGATATTCAGGGCAGGAAGATGCTGTGAAACATAACTGCCAGAATGATGCCCAGAATAATTGTCAATTTTGATTTTTTCATTTGATAATTGATATTGTGGTTTGGAAGGTTTATAAAAATAGTCCTCCAACTGTAACAAAGTTGTGGTGAGGGATTCTGCTGTTGTGAGGGTAGAACTCAGGTGGAGCTTGACCAATTGAAATCCAAGTAGTTCGTTAATTACAACTTCTGGTCTTTTTCCCTCTTTTTTTTAACCAAACTATGTGAGCCTGAAGATGCTTACAACTTGGCTTTCACTACTGAGTCATGGTCATTTTTTTATTGTGGTCAATATTTGTGCCTTATGAAGTTGCAAGGCAGCAAAATAGTCCTTACCAGATACCTGAATTCTGAACTGCTTTCTAGTGATTCTGTATCTTCTGGGGTCTGTCAGATTTCCGTTTAATCTTTGTGCATGGCAATGCAATATTTGCATTACAATACTGCAAAACAGATGTTTTTGTTCAAAAAAAGGGTTTTTTAAATATGTATATTTATATTATTTACTTGAATTGGCAATTGCATGTTTGCATTGTGTGTTTCTAAATCAATAGCTTACTTAAATTCCAAGAGGTAACCTCTTCAAAGTTACTCTATGAATCTATATCCCTTGAAGATCTGGTCTTTACCAAATTATAACAAATCTATCTTTCCTTCTTCAGAGATGGATTCTCTGCTGCCTTCTCTTTATAGGTCTGTGCAAAGCATCTATGCAGTTCTCTGTCCTCAGCTCACAACATCCAGAATTCATGAGGGTAGAAAAATGCAATTCTTGTAGTACTTCTAGTTTCTGTATCTTTAAGATCTATTTGCATTTCTCCTTTAAAATACCAGGGCTTGAAATCCTTGCTCGGGAGGTGGGGCTTAAACAGGGACCTCGTTGCCTGCTGGGGAGAGCCAGGAGAAGGCTCTGTGCTGTGGCCACACTGAACACTGTCAGGGGAAATGAGTGTAACTACAGCTTCTTTGGAAATGACACAAGAACAGTGTGGATCACAGCCTGCAGTTTGGATTCCAAAAGATCCAATGAACTTTAAAGGAAAATTAGTGATGTGCAGGCATTTTCAGGAGCACAGGCTCTCAGTTCTCCTCACTATAGCTGATGCTGTGTGCCTTGCTCACCCTGTTTTTGGATTGCTGTGGGTAGCTGAGAAACTACCACATCCTGGAAACTGCGGGGTCTGTATTTTCCCTGGAAGATCATGTTTGGACATCACAGTTCCCTGTGTTGAATAGTCTGCATCAGCAGTGGGCAAAGTGAAGTAATACACAGGACCATCCACACAGCTGCAGCACATTTAGTGCACTGTTGCACAACAAAACCTTCTCAGTTAGCAGTTTAACAAACACCAAATAAAGAATACAAGTGAAGACTGGACAGACTACAGTTCTATTTTTAACTTTGGGTGAGGTGTTCTCTAAGGAACAACAAATCAAACTGATATACCTGAACAGATGGTTAGGACAGAAGAGCAGGTATGGCATAGCAGATCTTCTCTGGTGTTAAAAATGATAACACAGAGTATGACAGCATCTCAGATTATTTTATCAACAATAACAAAATGAAGTTTTGAATGACTTAAGAACAGCTGATGCTAAAATGCATGTTGTTTCCTATTTTTCCTTTCTCCATTCCTTCCATCTCCACCCAGGAGGTTACTGTTTCACACCTGTACTCCATTTCTCAAGCTGTTTATTGAATTTTGTTGAAATAGTTTATTATAGTATTCTTTTAACTGTTTAGGGGAAAGACTTGGTCAACCTCACATTGCATGGACTGTAAACAAAAGGTCTAAGTAACTTGGAAATTAAAACTGAAAAGAAGAAAAAACAGCTGTTGAAAATTGCATTGAGGTCCCAGGTGATTTAGGGCAATCAGTAATGAGGGAGCAAGTAATGTTGGAAGAAATGGTGAAGTCAAAGCTTATGGATTTATTTCTTTCCCTGCATGTGTGCTGGTTTGCTGAAGTTTAGTAAGTTGATTTTTTTTACGGGTGCAGAAATATTTTTCATTGTTCATTTCTCTAGTGTATGCAAAATCCTTAGAACTCATAATGTTACAGGTGATAGAAATTAGTTAGGATCAATACTGTACAGTTTTGGATGTATTTGGGGCAGGCTTGGTGTGCAAAAATTTCAGTGCTGAAATTTAAAAATACTGAAAGTTTTAATAATACGTAATATGCACGTATGTATTCATCAACATAAATGTTATTTTGGTTCTTGAAGCTCTGTGATTTGTAGGTAAGTTCTTGGGGTTTTTTTCACTCTACTTATTTGTACTTAACATTTAAGGTTCCTCATGCTGCTTTATTCCATCTCTGTGCATTGATGAGGAATGAAACGAGATGCAGTCATTTTTGGAGAATCTGATTTGATTTCATACAGTCCCTAGTCCCTTCACATGTCTCTTCTCTGATGAAAAATTGTGATAAGTTGCAATCAGTCTTGGGCGAACAAAGAGTATGTGGGGACTGTTGCCCTGGAAGAAGATTGGGTTATTTACAGCTGAAAGAACAGTTCTGCTGGTTACTCTTTGGCAGCTCACGACTAAGGAAAGGTTGCATTAACTGATCTGGAAGTGCTTTAAAGATGAACTTGTGAGTTTATGGTGTGTGCAGCCGTGTTCCAGGGGCAGAGCTGACCGCGGTGTCAGCCCCTGGTGTGCAGAGAGGCTCTGTGCTGGCATCCCCTTGTGCCTTGCTTCAGGGGTGTGAGTGACCTGTGTGAGCCTGTGTTAGGAGAACTCAGTGAGGGTGTAAGCATTGTCCTTGGAAATTGATTTGAAATTACATAGGGCAGCTTAATGCCTATTAAACCCTCCCTGAAATTACCATACAGTGCTTTTCTGGTTCCAGATGCAGCCTTAATGGAAATCTGGGTGTCCAGGACAGTATCCTGCATTTTGTCATCCGTGCATGAACCAGCATCTCAGCTGGATCTGATGGCTGATGTTTCATGCTTACACCTTTTCCAGCTGAGAATCCAACTCATCAGCTGCTTACATGGGAGGAGAATACTGCTCTCCTGGTCACTATTAGCTGATGCTTCCATTTTTAAAGCAGCACGGGTCAGGTAAAAGTCATCCTGTAGTTTCGAGGGTACTAATAGTGAACTATAAGGATAAATTCTACATTTAACACGAGTTTCATTTTATCTGAGTTGTTTATTTGTCCCATTATGGGCAGAGCTCCTTAAGTCATCACGTGTGGTGTTACCTGGGATGTTTTCAGTTTGGTTTGGTTTGTTGAGAGGACAAGGCATGGCAGGTACTTGTCCCTCAGTTGATTAGTAACGTTTTTGGAAAAGATTTGTAATGCTGTCTGATGAAAGTCCTGTTTCAGACCATTCTGAAAGGGTTCTCAGACCCTAGGGATGATGAAGGAACCCATCCTTCAGCATATAATTAGAAGGGTGAGAGTCACAACAATTCAGAAATGATAAAAGACTCACTGAGGTCACAGTGTATTCGTAAATGAATAATCTTGAGTGTTTCTAGTCAATGCTGCTTGTAATTTTTTTAAAGGTATTTTGACTCTAAAAGATGGATGGAATCGGCTAATAGGATATTCACATGCGTGTTTACATTTCTGCTGGAAAGCTGATGTGCAGAGATAGACTGTTGGCTTAGTTTTTGCTAAACTTCCCTGGTGATGGGAGCATTCACATTCTTTTCCCAGAAAACGGAAGGAAGAGGCAGGAGGGATACAGGACATGGGAAACAGGAGAAATGTGTACATCAGGTTCTGTAAGCATTAAGAGCAATAGAGTGGGAGAAGAAAATACTTTTTTTGAAGCTACATTGAACTGAGAGCTGATAAAAACCTGCAAGAAGGTAGCAGTCTGGTTGGAAGTAAAGTGTTGCACAAAGGAAAGGATTTCTTCTAGAGGTCTGCATTGTGAAAGGTGGAGGTGGGAGGCCACACTGCAGACTGTTTCTGATTTGCTCCAAAATCAATATCTGCATTTATTGGCTGTATCAAGAGCTGAGCTAAAAATGGCAAAAACTTGCAGAAGTTAACCCTATTACTTTAAACAGAGAAATTACTTAAGTATCTGACAAACTTTAGTAGTGAATGTAAAATATCTTCCTCTGGTATCTGTAAGGCAATAGATACTCTTGGTGATAGCCTTAGAAAGAAGAGGAAGTGTTTTCAGGAGAAAGATGTGAGCCATGAACTTTCCCTCACTACTTGTTGTTTTCTTGTTTATATACATTTCAGTCAAATGAAAGATGGTTTTGTTGGGTTGTTCAAATCAAAATCAGATAAAGGAGAGCCTGATGCTGTGGGCTGTGAACTGCAGCGTGTCTCTTCCAGGCAGCCTGTGCTGTCTCTGGCAGTGCCTGAGTGTGACCCTGCTTGCATAAAATACATTGCAAAAACGTCTGTTTAGTACGCTGGGAGTGGGCCTGGAGTAATGCACAAAGTACAGAGCTGCTGAAATCTTTTCTTAGCCCTCACCTTGCAGTGAGCTGGGCAGGTCAGTGGAGCCTGTCCTTGTCCGCAACAGAGTCTCAGTCAGTGTCCATGTGCATCTTTTGCTGAAAAGTACTGATTTGGAGAGTGTTTCTGTTTGGGATGGGGCAGGATGCTGTTTGTCCCTGCTGGTGTTCTCAGTGTGCACTGCGTTATGGCAACCTGTAGGGGAATAATTGTATGGAAAAGAGACAGATGGTATTTTAGCCCCAGAATACTTGAATATTGGTTTAACAAATCTGCTTAGCTTTGCTGCACATAACAATAATGCTTCTGTCCCTTTTTGGCTGTTTCCATGGAGTCGCCAGCAGCTTGGATAGGGTTTTTTTGGTTCATGTTTTAGAGCAGAGGCCAATGGTCACTTCAGCATGAGCAGCCTGGCAGTGCCAGATTCATCCTGTATTCTGTGTGCAGAGCCCCAGGGCCAGGAGATAGCATGAGTTTTGTTTGGAAGGTATTCCAATATTCCTGAAAGTTCTTATGGTAATCATTAAAAATCTAGCTACAAAACTATGATTTTTGTGAAGCCAAAAGCAGAGGGTGGTTATGATTGGTTCTGAAGAGCTGTTTATCACCTTCTGGTGGAATAAAACACATGAAAACTAGTAGTTTCAGCACTTGAAATTTGCCATTTTCTGACTAAAATAAGAAATACAGAACGAAACTGTATAAATGCTGCAGATATTTTCAGCAGTCTGAGCTGTGTTTTTGGGTTGATCATGGGATGCTGGATTATGATGTAATACTAAAATAATGTAAATCATGCTTTTAATCATAGTTTTCATTAATTATGTATTTTGTTATGTGATATAACACACACACCGTGGAATGCAATAATTAGGGCTTGAATTTTATTCTGAAACAATGCAAAGCATAGATGAACCCTGGTAAATAAAAGCCAAAGCAAAGACTTAATTTAGGATTCATTCAAATCCCATTAGCCAAACGAGACAGCTTTTGGAGAGGTAGGGAATCATGTGTGGCCAGTGTTCCCCTGCCAGCTAACAGAGTTGGTGCAGTGATGGGAACTGGCTGATATGGAAATATTACTTCCTCAAAATATTGCTTAAGACCAGATCAACAAATAAGCACAAACCCAGTCTAGCTACTGGGGTGAAATTTCCAGCAGGTAAGTGCCAGAACTGCTCCTCTCGTTCCAAGGCAGTTTCGCCATTTGTGGGAGAAGAAAATGTCTCAGAATTGTTCCACATTGTTGGCAGAGATGGTGAAGCACAGAAAGGCCATTAGGATTTGCTGAGGATGAAAAAGCTACACATGACATTTGCATCATGCTTGCCCTGAAGTTCTGGTTCTAGAGTCAGCATTGGGATCTAGAACCAGGGTGCTTGAGCCAGCAGTTTTGATTTGGATGTTAGGGTTACCTCTTGATGTTAGGGTTGTACCCCTTGATGTTAGGGTTACCTAACCTTAATCCTGACACCCTCTTCTGATGGAGAGTTGGGTCAGTGGAGTTCCAAATTAGCATGTTAATTGTTTTCTTGGCAAGAGGTGAAATGCTGGCTCCGGGCCCTGAAAACAAGAAGTTTAGGTCATAGTTTTTGCTTGTTCACATAGCTAAATCCACTTCACAGTGGAGTGAATGTCACTCCTTGAACAGAGCCAAGTGACTGAGAGCAGGGTGTTGGGAGGGACACGTGTATGACTTGTGGTTGCTACCTGCTCTTGCCCGCACAAAGCAGAAAATTACAGTACAACTGAATTTAAAGTATGACTCTTAGAGTGAGCTCAGATGGATCAAGAACTTGCTTATGGGCAAGAAAAGTAAAAGCCCCTTTCTTTAAATTGCAATTTCAGGCATAAGCAACTTGTTCAGTTGCAATAGAATGTCTTGTCCATGTGACAAGTTCCTCTTTAGTAAAACATAGATGATAACACAAATGAGAGAATTCAAGAATTTCTGCTAGCCCTTCCCGAATACTTTAGGTGCTGTGTTATGCCTAGAAGCTTCCTCCTAGGACTGCAGATTTCAGAGGATTCAGTCAGAGGTGCTCTGTTGCAGGTGATCAGTTGATCCTTGAAGGAGACACAGATGAGCTGGTGCTTGTACCAGTACACTTTACAAAGTGTTTTCCTTCGTAGTAGGGACTTCTGGGAAAGGGCTATCACTCTCAAATACTGGGAGTAAGCAAATTTGGCATGTGCCCCTGTTTCTCATTGTTCATAGAACAGGTTATACTAACAGCTCACCGAGCTGTTAGCTTTTAAATACTCTTGAGTAGTGATTGTCCGTTGTGCTGAACTGCGGTTTGCTCAGTTTTACATTGTCTGACACCGACTCCCTGCACCACAAATCCTGAGTCCAATGATGTGTTTTCCTTTCTAGTTTCTCAGAATCAAGTATACTAGTATGAACAGTGAATAGATTTGCTTTAATCACCTTACTCTGTTGCTTCAAGGGTAACATTAGCAGTCACAGGAAGGTGAAGGCCAGTGAGGTTTGGAACCTGCCAGAGGTCCAGTCAGGTCACAACATCCAAACCTGGCAAGGGACTGGCCATGCAGTAATGGCCAGAGGCAGAGTCCTTGCCAGGGTTAGCCTGCCACGCTGGTGTGGTTATGGATGTGTTTGGTGGTGCTGCCCGTGTGAATCCAGCCCCACAAGGCTTTGCAGCTCCTCCAGGCTGCTTCCCTTAGCCGCGAGGCTGTGGAGGTCAGCGACAGGATGGAGCGTGGGCAAGAGAGGCTGCTGGGAGCTTTTCTCTGTGCTATACAACCAGTTGATGTCAGTTTTAGTAACTTCACAAAGCTCACAGGTGTCGTGAACTGAAGCAACCCTTTAGCTGCAGTTTTCAACAATGCTTAATTAGTGCAGGGTTTGAAGGAGTCGCTTGGTTTTGACACAGCTGATTCATGTTCAAGTGTGACAGTATGTAAATCAAAGCAGTATTCTCAGCAATGATGCATTGACTTCATAATAGCAGGGCAATTTAATAAGACACTTTAAATATTTTCCAAAGAAAATTATCAAAGTTTCCATTTATTTTCTGTTAGGCAGGAAATTCTCAACTTTTGAGATTTCTCACACTACACAAATTATGATTATTTTTTTTTTAACCAGCTCTGGATTTTGAGACTGTGTTGAAATCTACTTAGATGTGACCCCTTTTCTTCCCTTCCCCCATCCTGTAGCGCTTCCTAGATTTTTTTAATGCTGAGAAAGGAAGAGATTTAGAAATTACACAGAGCGGATTTGTCTTACAGTCTTAATCATGATCTATCTGGTCTGTAATATGATGCCTTCAAAATCAATAGGGTCAGTACAATTTTAGGGAGAGATGCAACCCTCTGGTTAGTAGGGTCATGCTCTGAACTTACAGGGCTCTGTGAAGACCTTGGTGTGTTGGGCAGATAATTGTCTTTTCTTTATTGATGACACCAAGGTCTTTGTGGGGACAAAGAAGTAAATAATATTGACCATGAAAATAAAGCATAGTGTTGTTAGATCTGGAAACAAAGATACAAGCCTAATGTTCCTCCTCACTTTTAGGAGTGTGACAAAATATTCTTTTTCTACTGCATGTCAGTAAATACTCTTGTGACAGTGGAGTTCCATGTGACTTTAATACATGAATACGTGCTTGTTTCTTGGTCGGTGTTTTCTATTCCTGATTCTAGCCTGATCTAAGCTTAACATGTTTGTTAACTCCAGAAATCAGCACAACTTGGTGCCTCTTAAAACAGAAACCTGGGATGATACAATTATTCAAAATACTTCACTATCTATTTTATATGTGGGTATATGATTTTATTTAAACAAATACTTTTAAAAGGTGAATTATAATCATGAACAGTTGTAATTTTTTCCCATTGCTGAAGTTATATCACACCAGCGTTTCCCAAAGGCAAAGTGCAGCCACAGTGTACCAGCCTACACTAGCTGGGCAGCCAACTACTCTTCCCTTAGTAAGGGCAGCACTTGTTTCCCTTTCTTTGCTTTGAATCCAAAGGTACTTCTAGGTCTATTAGCTCAGATACATTTTTCCTGTCTGGAACAAGGACTTTCTATTTTGAGAGGAGACTGCTGAGTCTGTTCTTGATTTTCACAATAACCCAAGATATTTTAGACTCCTGTGCCTGGTTCTGATAAATCACCACTTTGAACTCTGGTGCAATTATATTTATCATGCAACACTTCTCAGTGAATATCTTCTATTCTTCTCTCCAGCTTGCCCGACAGGGTTTTTTCTACTGAGTTCCAAGCTATTCTCATTTGAGCCCCAGTCTCATATGCCAAACATGTCTATGATTAAAGTATGTGTCTCTGAGCATTAGAGTCTGTGGTAAAGAGAGGTGGAGTGACACTGCAAAGAGCCCAAGCACCCACTGGAGAGGTTACTCTTTAGAGATGAGGGTTAGGCACTTGTGCTCGTCTTCAATATACATCTAGAGCAGGTGGCACCTATGCAGCAAAAGGGACTGTTCAGTTATGTTTTACTTTAAACCTAATTTCATATTTAAACTTTAATTGGGCTAAATGGTCCTTCTCTGGCTCTCTCTTGGGAGAGGAAATTAAGATGTGTTGTTATAAGTAGTCTGGCTGCTGGTTAACGTGGCTGGAGTGTTCTGAGTGAGAGCAGAATGTGAATCCTCAGTCCCTCCCTGGCCACCCATCACTGCAGCATTCTGGTACATGTGTGGCATTGTACACAGAGCAAGAAAAACCACGAGTACATTAATTTATTCTTTCATCAAGATGAAAGGCAATGTGGCTGATTAGGATTCTAAGAGTAAACAGAATTCTGTTTCATCATTTTTTCTTAGTCCCCAGGCTCAGCTGCAAGTACTTTTATGGATTCACTTACTGTGGGAGGCTTATTGGTCTGCTGCTTCTGCTCCTTTTGCAGTCAGGGACAAAGTTCCCTTTTACTTTAGCACAGTATGGATCTACTGTGAAGCAGTCTTCAAATGCAGGCACTTTTCCATATTTCAAGTAAGGTTGTTTTGACTGCAGTTTGGGAGACACGTGTATAACTAACTATTCCATAGGAAATTCTTGCTACAGGGGTGAAAACAGTTTTTCAATGGTTCTGTAAAGTTACTTCACACAAATGTTTGTATCAGTTTTGGTATTTCAGACACCTTTTGTATTTGGTGCCCTCATATTAGGCAGGTGTTGCATAATTAGCAGAGCCTTTCTACTTGCTTTAAATGCACAGCTCTATGCATATTTTTCTGTAATGAGGCCTGCTGGGAGAGGCATTAGTGACAGTCAGGGCCACTGATGGCTGGTACGGGTACATGCTCTACAGACAAAGTGGACAGCAGCACCTGGCATTAGAAAAGGGATAGGATTTTCTGTGTTTTGGAAAGTATTTGTTTCACAGTAACGGCACTAGATTTTTGAACAAGTTGTAAGATTGTCAGTGCAGAGAGTACATCTAAAGTTTTTCCTGTCTTACCTCTATGCTATGTAATAACTAACTGGGGAAGCCTTAGTTCTCAGGATTTGTTAGTGTGTGAGATTGCTCCTCTGGCTTTGAACTGAAATGTTATCACTGAAACAGGACCTTTTGTTGTGAAATGCACTTTTGAATTCCATAGTTCATCTCAGTCTCCACCTGACTGTCGCCATACATTAAAGGAAATCTGTGGCCGTAGTTGGCCTTTGTGAGATTGGTGGCAAATTCCATGTGATTTTCTGGCCAGCCAAGGTTGTGTGGATGCTCTGGGTTGTACAAGCAGCACTCCACGGCTGGAGCATCCTGGGAATGTGGTCTGCAGATTGCAGGTGATCTTCATCAGCTGCAGGATTGGGCTCCTGCCATGTCCTCCTGACGCTGTCACTGGAGCTCTCTAGAGAGGAGCAGGAGTGAGTGAGGTGCCACAGGAAACGCTGCACCCTCAAATGAGGGTTTGGTCAGGCACACTGGAACAGCCTCAAAATTCCCTCTTAGGTTAAAACAGGAAATGGAGTTCTTTTCTTGCCCTTCCTTCTACTGGTGCATGCAAGTCTTTGTTGAGTTAAACAGACTGTTATATTTGGAGGTCTATTTACTTCAATTTGAGCACAGGAGATAATGATTCTGTTTGGTTTGTACTTAAATAAAAATCAAAAATTAATGAGGAGCAAAAACATTTTTCAAGATTTTATTTGTTTTAGGGAAAATATTGCATTTGGAGTTTTCATAAAGCATGAAAGAGTTATAGGCCAAATTCCACTGAATATTTAGGCACAAAGTAGGCAGGAGGGAGCATTCTTAGTCTGTTTTTGGATCCGCTTCTAGAAAGTGTTTGAAGGCCAGATGATGAAAGTTATTGGGATGAGCTGTTTTCTCTGCCCTTGCAAAAGGCTGTTATCAGCACGTGTTTGATTTTAGTTTTGCCTTTGCTCGATGCCTGCACTGTGATCTTTATTCCTTTGAATGAATGTAGGTATCCTTGTTACTCAGGATGCGCTTTTTTCCAGTTATGTGCAGTTTCCATATTAAAACTATGTCAAGGCTATTCCTGCATTGAGACTTGTGGATTTTGTTTATGGAGACCAAACAGCCCAACACTTATTCAGCAGTGAGTCAAATTTAGCTCAGGAGACACTTGGCTTTGCTGTAAGGAAGGGTTATGCTTTAGGATATGTTTTAAAGGGATGTTGAATGACTCTAAATTCTGTGGAAACTGCCATGTTTCTGCCTTTCTGAAAAATTCCTGTTCAGGCTCGCATTTGGACCTTCTCGCTCAGTACAGGCACAAAAGCAGGTCTGCAAATTTTTTCATTCCTGGCAGACCAAAACAGATAAAGGAGCCAATTTGGAGCCTTCAACTCGCATGACAAAGGCCTTCCCTAAACACAGATTGCTTTGAAATAGCCTGACCCCAATTTGACAGATTAACATTCAGTATAATAGTGATTTTTGCATATTTACAGGGGAAGGCAGCAAGAGGGCTTTCTGCTGATACTTTTCTGGAAAGCATCTTCCTCGTAACTATGGAAACCAGAGTAGGAACACTTAGCATTTCCCCCAGATTCAGCTCTGGACTGCCCTGGGTATGACAGTCTGTTCAGTGCCCCCCTTTGTGGCTGAGCCTGCCTGGTGGTTATGCCTATAAGGGTATCCAGTGCGACAAATCCGAGTCGCAACCTTGAACAATGCAGTAGGAAGACTTTTATACAGGCTGCTAAACTGGTAGGGGAGAGTGTGGACTGTTCTTTGTATTCTTTGCTTCTGAGATCTGATGTAACCAGTGGAGGCTTTGTGTT
>NW_008660602.1:13515-16429 GCF_000695815.1 Acanthisitta chloris
ACTCAAGGAGTTAGACATCTGTGACCATCTTCCTACTCTGGATGGTATTGTGCAGGGACAAGTTAGCAGAGGGAAAGCTGCTGCTGAAAGTGGTTGACTGATCCGAATGTCCCTGAAGCAGAGACACAGGACCTTGTAATGCTTTGGTACCTGAGGGCTTAGAACACTGTGATTGAACAGGGTGTAGGCTGTGGTGGTGAAGTGCTCAATTCTGGTTTCCCAGGTGTTTCCATCACGAGGCATCTCTTGTAAAGACAGACAAAGGTATTTTTCCACTTCTATAAAACGCAAACTTATTTCTTTTGTAAATAAATGTGTTTGTTGTCTTGGAGAAAACAAAGCAACAAATTACTATAGGAGAAAGAGACAGAAATGGACCAGATAGATATAGATTATATGTATTATACACAGATTATCATTTGGAGCAATGTTCAGAGCAGATTCCTTTGTCACTTCAGATAAAGGATAATGCTGTTATCAAGGAGCATGTGTAGGTGTTTGCCTATTTTCCTAGCATATTACTGAACACAAATATCAACAGAAAGGTAACCTAGGATGCCATGGAAAAGAAAGAACTAGAGCAGACAGCAAGTAAAGGGAAAAAGATTGTAGAAAGGAAAGCATGGAAGCCAAAATAAAATAAATAGCATTGGGTGAAATTTATAGGAAGGAAGAAAAACAAAAGATTAAAGAGACTATGTACGAAGAAGCTTCCAGTGAAATTGCTCGTCCAGTTACGCTTGTCTTTTTACATTCATTCTTAAAGATTATGGAGTGCTTTCCTTAAGGCATTCATGTTTTTATGGCTTGTTCTGCCACTGGAATCAGCACACTGTTATCTGCACACTCAGTGCTTGTCATGCTGTGAGGCAAGTGTTTGTTTCAGACCTCTGGGAGTGTGAAGGCACACAAACTTCTACCAGCTTGTTTCGTGCAGCTGAATTTGAATTGATCTTTGAAAAAACCCAACAAAAATCAACCTCCCAGACCAAACAACCAACCAACCAACCCTGGAGATTCAAATGTGCCTTTTTGTACAGCAGCAGTTTATGTTCAAGAGTAGCCATGATCTCTTACTGATAAAAGCTCCACAGCCTATAGCAATGTGTTGCTACTTCTCGTGAAAAGTGTGCAAATTCTTCAGTGAATTAGTTAGATTTAACTCTAGATGCATCTCAAAAGGAAAGTGTGCAGCTGGTACTTCAGAATTTACTGGATGGATTTTCTGGGGAGAGGGACAGAATAGAATCTTCCCTTGTAAGTGAGTTTGTTATGCTTTAGGAACACATTTAATCTTGCCATCTTGGATGGAAATCTGCACATAGGATTTTTTATTGTTTTTAAGACCCCTTTTGCTTAACCAGAGGTTTTCCTGGCTCCAAGGGCTCCAGCAGTAATTCCTACAGATTATAGTGACACATGCTGGTGGAGGCACTCCAGCTGCTGCTGCATTTGGCAGTCATTCATTGTGAATAATTCCAGTGGTCTTTTTGTAACGGACAACTGACAGATGCTTCCTCCAGTCTCTAGGTAGTTGCATTGCCAAGTAGACTACTAGGTTTTGAAACAGTAGTAACTGTTTCAAAAGTCATAATATTCCCACTATCTGGGAGTGATATGGTTTTAATGTCTTTGAATTGGTACTGGTGCCATCGGCACAGTGCCCTGTGTGGTTCATAGAGAGGTTTACCTATGGATATGAGTCCCACTGAAATTGAGGGAGTGTATTTATCTAGGAACTAAACTGTTTTCAAGAGAAGGGAGAAGAGTTTATGCCTCTGTGGCTCATCTGTTCTCCTTTTTGCATTAAAACTGCTGTCAGTCCTTGGTTTAATTGTAACTGGTCTAACCAAATCCTGTTTTGTTGTGATTTTGGAAAGAGAGAAGGTTTGTCTAACTACCAGACAGAGGTGAAAATTTAGCGATGTAAGAATGTTTGTGTCCTGTGTACCTGTCACAAGACTTTGCATCAGTAAAACTTATTCCAGCATCACTTATACTGGGTGGTGGAAGAAAATGGCTGAAAAATCACCACTGTCCTTCTTGGTTTGGGTGTCAGTACCCAAAATAACTGAGTAGATCTCTTGTTGGACGTAGGGGTACAATTTCCATGCAGCAGATACATTTCTTTTCCTCTAATATCTGTGGTATCTCTCCCATAACTTAAGGGCAATTATTCTGTAGCTGCAGCAGTGCAAATCATCTTGGCATTATCAGAGGCAGTTTGAGACAGCTGACAAATGCTTTTAGCAAAGTGGAAGTTGGAAAAACGTAAAGCCTCTGGTCTTTGGCACTGAAAACCACATTCAGATTGCAGAGCAAATGTGCCCCATAGCTTGCTGTGAAGTTTGTGTCTCCAGCCTGATGCACAGATCAAAAGATATAGTAGGAATATGCTATCGTTCTCTTCCCAACTCTGCAGGTTTCCTTTCAATGGAAACTAAGATGGGAAAGTGATAACGTGGCCTGTTGCTGTTACACTTCCTGTGCAGACATTCCATTACTAAATGGTTCCTGAACAGAAGTGCAGCCAGTCTCACAGGCTGGGATTTAGATTACTTGAAATTAATTGCCATTAATACCTGAGATGCCTTGTTCAGCCCTGGTAACCCAGCTCAAATTCTTGTCTGCTGCGTGAACTTAGGTGGCTGGTTGATGTGTGTAACTGCAAAACTTGCCACCCAGGATCCTCCAATGTGTGCAGGAGCTTCAGAGGTGCTCAGGTCCTCCTCATTGTTGTGTCAAGACTCGGAATTATCTGGCCCTAGTTTCAATTCAAGAAGCTATCAAGAGTCTGAGGTGGACAGTACTGCTCTTGGACTTAGTCTTGTTTCCAAGCTCTATTTAACCTGGGCAAATGGAAAGATTTTCTATGTGTCTCAGACAGTTCAGAAAAGTTTACAGTGATTTCAGC
>NW_008660602.1:16441-32766 GCF_000695815.1 Acanthisitta chloris
GCTCTGTTTACACTGACTGCTGATGAGCAGTTCTACATTCATTAGTCGTTCTGCCATCCTTGACATCTACTTCATCCTTTTCATTCACCAGGAAAGCTGCACACAACACTGCACTTGGGGTGACATTATTCCCTTTTAGATGGTTCTGGTGCTTCCTCTTTTCTTAGTATTTTGTATGTCAGAAGACCAGCATGCTGGCTTCAGTTATTAAATGATGCCTTTTGCTTTTCAGAGCAAATCTTCGTGTTTTTGAAGATGCAACAGTTGTATCAAAAGGCAAACTGCATGCAAAATGTGTGGAGAACTCCTGGAGTTGTTACTGCGAGCATCATGGCTGTGAGAGCTGGCCTTTGCTGGAGGAGGACAACATTAGACCTGACAGTGCTAGGGAAAGCAATGAGCCGCGTAGGTTTCAGTGAGGAAGGAAGGGGACTTGTAAGCAAAAAACCCACCTTCAATTTCTAAACCATTGAGTTGCTGGTGTTTTTTTGCAGGATAATGAGAATAATTTCATGCTTTATATCCCACTTTTCCTTTCACAGGAGTATAAAATGTTCTGCTTTGTCTGTTTGCCTCACTTCAAGATCAGTAGCTCTGGGGTCCCTCTATGATGTCAGTCTATCACTGCTGCCTCTAGAATGGCTTTGTATACTAAATGCTAAACCTGTGGTTTACATCTGCAAAGGGAAAAATACAAAAGCCTGCTTAATTAGCTGTTAAGGAGTAAAATACCCTTTAGTAGAAGACTGAGAATATGTTTTTTGCACCTCATGATGGATTTTCCCTTTGCTGTGTTTGTTCTCTAACTCCTGTGCCTGCTCTGCTGCGATTTGACTGGGCCTTCTGCTGCCATCAGTCTGTGCTGTCCATGGGCTGCCCGAGCAGCACCCCGGCGTGCCATCTGTAGGGTGGGCACATCTGTGTTTATCTATCTGACTCTTTCTGGCCTAAACACCCAAGATGTGTCATTCTGGAATGAAAACGTGGTCTAGCACGACCTGCGGCTCTGTCGGGGTGTGAGCTGCCAGCAGCTCACCCGTGCCAGTGGGACTGTGCCCGCTGCAGTGGCTGTCGTGAGCGCAGCCTGTGCCAGCAAGAGCTGCCACGTGTGCTCAGAGCCTCTCCCGTGCTCTGCTGGAAGGGCCTCTGGGCCACACAAGTCTCTGAAAGTGCTCCCTGTGTTCAGGGTGGGTGGATGTCTGAAATGACACAGCAAAGAAGCATTTCCCCTATACAGGAGAGAGTCTCCTGTGGTTTTTTTGACTCAGGGTTTGAATCTGTTGTCCTCATTGCTTTGCTTATGTACTCTTTTATTTCTCAAAAGCCATCCTTTGCATGGTTAATCTGGTGGAAATGTCATCCTTTGCTCAAACCCAACAAGTCTTCATGTATTAGTTATTGGATCTTGTCTGAAAGGGCTTTTGCATTGACAGCCAGAGATTTCTGCTTTCTTCACTGTTTCTGTCCCATCTGGCCTAATTTTTTCCAATCCAGCAGTAAATCAGATCTGTATGTGCTGTGTCACACGATACATGACAAGAACAAGCCATTTTCATTAACGGCTTTCCAAAACTTTTTTCTCTGTAATCTGCATCTACAGTAGGCTCAGCTCTGATGTTGTACTGTTTCAGCCCTCCTGGTGAACAAGTGTCCATGTAACTAGCTTGATTAGATCCTTTATTACCAGTATTGAATATGAGGAACTGTGGGAAATATACATCAGATCCTACTCTCGTCTGCAGCTGTATACAAAGCCATGCCAAGATTTCAGGAAGCCCTGGGTGGTATGAGACAGTGTTTTCAAGACAGCAGAATCCATATGGCAAGAAGTGAATCTGCTCCGTTAACAGTGACATTCTTTCTGTTGCATTCTCTTGGAAATGGTGAGGGGGACAATTTCTAGTCTGATACAGACTTCTGCATGTCATTAGTTCTTTGCTTCTACAGAGACCTAGAATGCTGATGAGGCAGATGAGTCTTTGAGTTTGGCATAGGATCTTGCAGGGGATCAATGCTTGGGAAGGGGAAGAGAATGATATTGTTGATAGATCCTTGAGGCTAAAGCGTCTGCTTTGTGGTTACCTCAGGCTGCAAAGGTTGGATTAAACGACCTGTCCTTTCTAGTCCTGTATTCTCAACAGCACTAATCCCTACAGTAAATGAACTCCTATCTTCAGTGCATGGTGCCCCTTTCTGAGAACAGAAAAAGGAATACATGGAATCCCCAGGAGTATGCCAGGCTGGCGTACAGAAGCCTGATTGTGCTGGGACCTCCCTTGCAGATATTCAAAGATTGCGGTGTCTGGAGACAGGAGCCCTCTCATGATCCGTTACCATGTGAGCTGTCCTGCTGCAGTGTCCACAGGCAAATACTAGTATGCCTTATTTTTCGCAGGGCTTCCAGAGCAGCTGAGTCCAGGACCTTAAGGAATGGCATGCTGTAGTTGCTGACCTGGCACGGAAAGGAGCAGAAAAGGATGGCAGTCCGTATTTGAAATAAACACACGGACTCTCGCCGATACGAAACCATGTCAAAAAAAGGACGTAGCAAGGGCGAAAAGCCTGAGGCACTGGTGGTTGCCCTACAGGCTGCCAATGAGGAACTCAGGACCAAGCTAACAGACATTCAAATTGAGCTGCATCAGGAGAAATCTAAGGTGAGTGAGGGTTTGTTTTTCAGTAACAGCGTCTGCCCTGAAGAAGAGAAACACATGGAAAAAGTGGTATCATAGAAACCGACAGATGCCACACAACTCTTTCCTAGAACAGTGATCTGATTCTTCCCTACTTGTAGCATTTATGATGCATGTCCTGTGGCTTCCATGGATAAGACTCCTTTTTACTGAGCTGCAAGTTTAAGAAGCCTCTGGCCCTCAAGTGGAGTGATATGTTCATGAAAGCTGTAGGAACCTTGCTATATCTGAGCCCTCCAGTTTTCTGGTGAATTTGAGTGACATTGACTGCTGGATGAAAAAGTTTTTAGACAAATGCACAGAGTCTTATTTCCTAAGGAAATACTGAGAGTATGTGCAGTGTGACTACGTGAGGCAGGACACCTGGAGCAGTTTTGCGTGAGTAAGGCCCGTGTAGTCGGTGTGAACGGCTCAGGAGCTGGCCCGCGCTGTAAGGTGGTGGAGGATTTTCTGGGGTCTGGAGCAGGGTCTTCCTCAATCTGACAGGGATAGACCTGGGTGGGCTCGTCTCGATGACCTCGTGTTGGTGGCAGGTGACTTGCATTTTATTCACCGTAGGTTTCTAAACTCGAAAGAGAGAAGACCCAAGAAACGAAGCGAATCCGCGAAGTGGAGCAGCGCAAGCAGACGGTGCAGATCACGGAGCTCAAAGCCAAACTGCATGAGGAGAAAATGAAGGAGCTGCAGGCTGTGAGGGAGAATCTCATCAAGCAGCACGAGCAGGAGGTGACGCGGATGGTGAAAGTCCGAGACAGCGAAATCCAGCGGCTCAAGTCGGCGCTGTGCGCGCTGCGGGACGGCAGCAGCGACAAAGTACGGACAGCGCTGACCATCGAGGCGCGCGAAGAGGCCAGAAAACAGTTCGACTCTGAGCGCCTTAAGCTTCTGCAGGAAATTACTGAACTGAAGTCTGCCAAAAAGCAAGTAGATGAGGCCCTTAACAATATGATCCAGGCCGATAAGATCAAGGCAGGGGATCTTCGGAGTGAGCACCAGTCCCACCAGGAAGCTATTTCTAAGATCAAATGGGAGAGTGAAAGGGACATTCGACGCCTGGTCAGTAATCAAAATGGTTCATGTGTTCTCTTACACTGCACTGAGTTTGCCTTTTGTGTCCCTTAGCTTTTTCTGCCTAACAGAACTCTGCAATGCACCTCACTTTGCAAACGTGTTACAAACTTATCACTGTTGTTTCTCAGGAGTGAAGAGATCATAATGAGTTGGCTAAAGCATTGTTGGTTTTTCACTAGTATAAATATCTGACCAAAATGTAATGTGAAATCCTGAGCTTTTGGCCTAATTACCCATTAACACGTCGCACCGTGCTCAGTTCCTGGGCTCGCCCTGCGACGGGCTGGTGCATCTGCTCCATTGCCAAAGTTCGGGTATGGCTGAGTCCTCAGACCGTGTTGTTTTACACCTGGTGCAGTATGAGAGAGCAGATTTGAGGGGTGGACACTGCTCCTCAGTAAATCACATACTAGGAGATTGGAGAAGGTTGAAATGCTGTTGCCTTCGCACAGTAATATTGTTCTGGTGTTTCTCTCATTCAGATGGACGAGATCAAGGCTAAAGACAGGATTATATTCTCCTTGGAGAAAGAACTGGAGACACAGACAGGCTATGTACAGAAGCTGCAGCTGCAGAAGGAAGCTCTGGATGAACAGCTCTTCCTGGTGAAGGAGGCAGAGTGTAACATGAGCAGTCCCAAGAGAGAGATCCCCGGAAGGGCTGGAGATGGTTCGGAGCACTGCAGCAGCCCTGTATGCAGGTTTTACTGCTCCCTGCAGAACAGAAACATGGATGTGTTTTTCTTGCTGAAGTATCTTCTCGAGCCCTGGGAAAACATTCCCACTCTTATTTACTACACAGGAGTTATGCCTCTTTAGAGAGAATGCCAGTTGAACAAGTCTTTGTACGGCTGTTTCCTCAGTTGCTCTGCTTACAAATACAAAACATCTTAAATGATTAGTGCTCCTTTGAAAGAATCATTCCATGAACATAACTACCTGGATAACATGCATCCTCAAAACCAGACAGAATGGGAGGATGGGCAGGGAGAAGGCCAGGGGTGGAGAATCCGAGGAGACTCGTAGGGGATACTCTCCTTGGTCTGTCTTACTCTTCCTATGGACAGCCCAGGGTGTCATGCACAAACCATGCAACTCACCCATTGAATGACTAAACTGAAGATGTTAACATCACTACTGTATATATAAAAGCATATTTACACACATAGAGATGAAGAAAGTAAATGCAATTGATACTGAAAGGGTTGTCCTTACTGTTTCACCTGATGTAGTGGCTCAGCAAATAGAAGCAATCTATTTGCTGAAAAATTTGAATCTTTCAGTTTTTTCTTTTCCATCATAAAAAATTATCATATTTGGTTGTTTTCTCTTTTTTTTTTCAAACAGCTTAAAATTTTCAATTAATGTATCCCCCAAACCAGATACTTTCTTCTAAAAATATATAGATATTTGCCCACATGCTCAATACTGTAGCAGTCCCTAAAGATAATTGTTGATGAGAGCTTGCCTGGCTGGTGTGTGTTTTGTGAGGGTTCTCAGTGACTGTGCCTTGTTGCCCCGCACAGGACCTGCGCAGAAACCAGAAGAGGATAGCAGAGCTGAACGCCACCATCCGCAAGCTGGAGGACAGGAACACGCTGCTCGTGGATGAGCGAAACGAACTGGTGTGTGAGCTTTGCACTGCAGACAGAAGAGGCTGAGAGCCACAGGGAAAAGCAAAAAGTGATGAATGTGCCTTATCCATCCATCAGGCCCATCAGTCAGGAGGTTGAGGAGGATTTTTTTATCCTGAAAGTAGAGAGTAATTTAATTGAAGTTATACGAGTTCAAAATCACAATGGAAGCTGGGGCAGCGAGGCCTGGAGGTTTCTACATGAATGCTTCTGTTCCCTCCTTGACCTTTTGAGCACACAACAGTGTGTGGTGAGACTTACCTGGTAAATGAAATCATGTCTATAATGTCTGCAGTCCAGTATTTGACCAGGCTGAGAATAGTTAAGTACTGCATTTAGGGAGAATGGCCAGCAGTGAGTTGATCCCTTTATCTGATTTACTCATCTGTGGTGGTACCTGTGTGTTAAATCAGCACCCAGCCCCTAACCTCTTCATTATCCTGCTTCTGTGATTAGGGGTGAGGGTGAGAAGTTCAGCTCTTGATGCTTTTTTTTCCTGAGCTAGGAGTCCTAATGCACTCCTTTCATATCAGTTTGGCTGACTTGGGTCTCCTCAACGTTCTTAATGTCGTAATTGCAAAATAACGTCTTATCAAGATTGCAAGTTACAAATATGTTCATGTCTCTCTCATGACAATTATTAACTGCTATTATCAATCCAGTTGAAGCGTGTCCGAGAAGCTGAGAAACAGTGTAAACCTCTTCTGGAGAAGAACAAGTGCCTCATGAAGAGAAATGATGAACTTATGCAGTCTTTGCAGCGCATGGAAGACAAACTCAAAGCAGTCACGAAAGAAAATATAGAAATGGTTGGTACTGAAGAGCAAATGAGGATTACTGGATGATCCATGTCTGTTTTGGTGACCACACCTGCACAGTGTGTGCGTGTGTATGCATAGGGAATGTGTTGTATATAGTGTGTAATACTATTGCTAAGATACAGCCATGTATTATTATAGAGTTACTGTAACATTGTGTATTGTGCATACATGGACAATATATTTAGGTGAATGCATAATCACAGTCTTTAATTCTATCCCCAAAGATAGGATGTTGAGTGTTTTAAGACAAAGAATAGTTGTATCATTGAGGCATGTCCTGCTGTGCTATTTTGCATTTGGAGCCCAGTAGTCTAACCAGCATGATGTTCATCTGGTGTGCACATGTTCTTGTTAGTGGTAAAGTTCTGGTATGGCCCTGAGCATGTGCAATCTTTCCATAAAGCAGAGCATGGTAGATGGATGTGAGGAAGGGAGAATGGTGGTGTTTAAATTTGGCTAGGACTATACATTTCACATAGCCTGGCTATACGAAGCAGAGTCAAAGCAGTTATGTCTGTGTATCCTTCAGATGGGATCACCCTGAGTATCAGTCAGCACCCAGACTCTATACCCCTGCACATGCACAGATGTTGCTTTGGCATTAATAAAAAAGGAGGTACAAGTTCTGGGTTGCCAGATGTAAGCTGGCAGGATGAGATGACTTCAGCTGCTAAGTGTGTTTGTGTGCTCTGTCCCTGGCTTGCAGTAGCCACTGGCCTGGTCCTGAGCAGGCTGAGTGCCCTGCAGTGGGGGCAACTTTGCTTGTCATTACGCTGAGATGATCAGATTCACTTTCCTGCCTTAGAGAAAAAAGGCTTCAGTGTTACAAGGTTAATCCACTTTAAGACTCTGCAATTCACCCCTGCCCAGAAGACAGATAAACTTATTGCAGGTGTCATAGGTCAGAATTATTCTTACACAGCTGTGGCAGTGCAGATCACAGTCTCTTGGGCTCTCCCGCAGCAGAGAGAAGGGACGTGGGTATCTGCACGTGTAGACAGCACTGCTGGTGCGTGTCCACGCACACAGGGTGTGCTCTGACTTGGCTCTGATAGCTCTTTGTGTTATGGATGCCCAAATTATGAATGTTAGCAAGCTGTGGGTGGCTAGAGTAATTCTCACAGGCTGTAGCCATCTCTTTTCCTGCATATGCTCAGGAGCAGGCAGGATGGGGACTTCTAGTGAAAATAGATCTGGTACCACAGTTTTTGCCTCTCCTCCTTGTCCTACTGGATGCATGTCTTTCACATGAGTAAAGCATGTCCATTTCCTCACTGTGTATGGTCGTATCAGTTGAATATCAGCAAGGGCATGGAGTCATGGGAATAGATACTATTTGCTGGACAGGTTCAACTCTGTTTGCCACATGTTGGGGCATCTTGATTCATGGCAAAGGAAGAGCTATGGTATATGACCTTTACAGGCTGCTGTAGAGGCTGTATTGCCACACAGTAGCTAAATAGATAAAGCTTTGTTGTTCTGGTTAAAGAACCCAGCCTTGCTGTGCTGCTTTATTGTTAAGAAGTGCTGACAGGTATTAATAAAGGGGGTGTAGCCGAAGCATGCTTAGAGGGCTGTACAGCTTATATGAAAGATAATGTCTAATTTTTAACTGAAAGGTGGTCTTTTAGTTGCTGTCTTATTTAACCTGTTTCTTCTTACCATAGAGAGAAAAAATAACATCACATCCTCCTCTAAAGAAATTACGATCTCTCAATGACCTGGACCAGGCTAACGAGGAACAAGAAACTGAATTCTTAAAGCTTCAGGTCTTAGAACAGCAGAACATAATTGATGAATTAACAAGGGTATGTCCAGAGCACCGGGAAACTAGGAATGATTGCTGTGTATGGTTCACCACTGACAGTATTTCTGCTTATACCTAGAGGTCTAAGGGTTAATACATTACCTACTTTTAACATCTGCAGATGTTTAGATGTAGGTGTGCAGTTTAACTGAATTTTTAGCGGCGCATCAGCCCCTACAACTCAAAGCATAACACAGTGTGTGGAACAGACTCCAGAAAGGAATGCAGACTAAGCACTGTGGAGCTTGGGAAGGTATCTACATGTTCCCGGGGCAGGGCACAAGGTGCTTTACCATTATAACTAAGTTATGCTTTAAAAGTGTCCTTAGCAAGAGGCAGGCCCACAGCCCATACCATGTGCTGGAAAAGCATGTGCTGCTAGGCACTGAGTTGCCAGTTCTCCTGTCATTGAATGCTGACTTTGGATTATGATATTGAGGGGAAGGAGAAAGGCTCCAAAAGAGGCTGTTGTCTTTTCTGAGCCATCATTGCCGGGAGTGGTGAGATCAGCTCTCCCATCATTTAATGACTTGGAGACAGAGGCAGCCTGTCCTGGGCAGGAAGGCAGACACCCCCTCGTGCCTTCCAGCGATCTTGGAGGGCAATCCATCAGCACCTGCTGTTTGACAGCTGCTCAAGGCAGCCACACAAGGGCTTTCTGCAGGTGATTTTCAGCTGACACGTGTACAGATCTGGATATGAGTCCTCCCTCCCTCCTGGATCACGTTTCTGTTTGAACGTATGAAGACAGTCACTGGAGGTTCTATGATTTATTTCCTCTGTAGGTTTGGCCTTCTACAGCTGCAAAGAAGAGAATAGAATAACTTCTTAATCTTATTTTCTAGGACAGGGAGAAACTCATTCGTCGCAGAAAGCATAAAAGGAGTTCAAAGCCAATTAAGGTAAGAGGAAAAATTGTTTTCAGTTTACAAAATGCCAGTAAGCTCTGCAGGAAAGCACACGTTAGTGATTTGCTTAAAGAGAGCTTTGTGGATTATAACAATCTACTTTAGTGATCAGGTTTGTAAATACATTAGTTACTTTGGGAGAGCTTTTTAAATCCACTTTGAAATTCAGCTAAGGGTGTGCAACTTTTTATTTTCAGCAAAATGGGGTTTCCCCCCTGAAATAGTAATAAACATGCTTCCAGCTGGTTACTATAAATATTGATCTTAAGGTCTGTTATGCTGAGAGGTATTTATACATCTCCAGAGACCTTCTCATCTATTTTCTGCTGTCTATTTTTCACAGCACATATGGGCTAAAGCAAAATCCTTGTGCATCTTTGTTCTTCAAGTGGAAGTTACTGCCTGAGAAATTGAATGTCATTATGTCCTGCTCGGTGCCACGGGCCTTTGACAGCACTTGTGTCACCCCGAATAGGCTCGAGTCCAAAACTGGTATAATTGACAACAGTTTTAGAGCTGAGTATTGGTTCAAACAGCTCCCTTATCAGCTGCATGTGGCACCCATGTCCCACCTCCAACAAATGGAAATACTGGTTGCTCGGTCGCCCTTTGTCCTCTAAGGCATCCCTTAGTGCATCAGCCATGTCTGTGAGAGTAATGCAGCACTGTCCTACACACTGGGAACTTCAAACCAGTAAATCCTAGATATGTCATCACTTTGTTTCTGTATGGGTTGTGAAGCGATAAACAGCAGGCACAGCTGGGACACAAGGGCTGAGAAGTATTTTCATCAGTAACCTTTATTTCTAAACCAGAGATTATAACATTGGAGAATATGGGTATTGTCTACTTGGCAACATAGTGAACAAAAATAATATATGCAGAAGGTAATTGGCATCTTTGGTACGTGTATGCTGTGATTCAGATTCCAACTTCAGAAGGTTTTAGCATGTCAGCAAAAGTGAAAAGTGTTGTAAAGCAGAAGTGCATCTTAACTGCTTGTCCATCAATTTGTCTGCAGAATTATTCATAAGCTGAGGACTTAAATGCTCAAGTCTGTATCCTGAAACCAAGCCTGCAGGGCCAAGCATCTGTCCCTTCACGGGACTCATCTCAGAGTTTTCATGTGATTTAATTCAGCTACTGGGACTGGCCATAGTGAGGTGTCAGACATACAGCCAAACGGAGTGTGAGCAGTCTCTTACGCTGTGTGCCAGCTACTGTAGCCCTGGAAAGGTGTGTGAGATACAACTTCTTCCACACTAGTTTTGTATTAGCACAGCCTTCACTCACTTAGTCCCACAGCAATATCGGCAAGAGGAGCACTGAGCTATCCAAAGTACCTGCAGAGTCCATGAGAGGGGCAGGAGGGTTCCCTGTCCAGCACACATTTCCAGCTCTGCGGTGTTACCTTTGCGCAGCAGTCTGCATGTTGGTAGCTGTGTTCTGAAGAGCTTTGGGGTTAGCAAACAATTCTCCTGCCTCCCTGCAAGGGCAGAGACTTTTCCTTTAGCGTGTTGTTGCTCTCATTATGTTTTCCAATTAGACTGAGACAGATCCTCAGCTCTGAAAAATTAATCAGCAAACTTATTCTCCACCAGCACAAGACCTAATCCTCAGTGTGGTTCCCTCTGAGTTTGTCTGGAGATGGGAATTGCAGGGGCAGCCCATTATTCCTTTTCATATCTTGTCTTATAAGTAACTAGCATCTCCCACCCCCAAACCCTCTCCGAAACTCATGCTGCAAGTTTGCAAGAAGGTTCAGAAATCACGTTTTTCCTTCTTTAGAGACATGTGGTGGATACAGTTTTTGGGTATGATGATGATTCCATGGACTCTGAAACATCCTCTGTGGCCTCATATAGAACAGACAGGACACCAGCAACCCCAGATGATGATCTGGATGAGGTAAGATCTGACTCTTTCCATAGCCAAGTACAGGTTTTCAAGATACTATAGCTTCCAAAGCAAGTGGTCAGGCTCTCAAGAACACTTAGGGTTTTATAGTGCATACTGAGTGGTAAGTAGTTCATTAAGTTAGGCCTTAATTTTGGTTACTCATATACTGAAATACTGAGAGTCTTCCAAAATCTAGTCCATTGAGTTTACAGCTATGACTGCATTACAGTCCGAGGTGATTTTTTTCCTCTCCTGCTCCAGGAAACAAACCTAACACATTTCTTTTAGCATAAAGACATATAAAGGCTGTATAAATTCTCCATTCTTATTATTTCTTATCACAGCAAGCTCACTGTGATTCAAAAAGTTCTTTGAATCAAGAATTGTAAACCAACTACTGTACTTAACAAATGACACTTGCATTCTTTGTCTTGGCACTGCCCTGCTGTCTGGTGCTTAGACATGTCCCTTCTTATCCTTCAGGGTTTAGCAGCGGAAGAGTCGGAGCTGCGGTTTCGACAGCTGACAAAGGAGTACCAGGCCCTGCAGAGAGCATATGCATTGCTGCAGGAGCAGACAGGAGGGGTCATAGATGCTGAGCGAGAAGCCAAGGTCAGTCTTTGTTTGAGGGTAAGAGCATTTCACTGCTGTCAGGACATACAAACCCTCATAGGGACAGGAGAAGGAATGGAGTTACATACAACATCCCTAACACAGAGAGATGTCTCTTCACTCGTTTGCCAGGTACATTTCTAAGGAGAGTGACAATTAAGAATGGACACAGTCAGTTTACAAGAGGCTGTCCTTCGTCTGAACCTGAGAGCTCTGCAGTCAGGCAGGCATGCCAGAGCAGCTCTGCAGCCTGGCACAGAATCACAAGGGTTTCCTCATCTTTTGCCTAGGCACGATGGGGTTGGGTTTCACAGGTAAATGAAAACCTGTGGGTTTTCACAAAGGCACATATTGCACCAGCTTTGGGAATACCTGAATGTTTCTAACAGAGAAACGCGAATTACATTCAAATATTAATGTGATGCAGGTTTACCTTCCAAGGCTAAAAATGTTGTCCCTCTAATAAAATTGTAGAATCATTTGGGCTGGAAGGGACCTAGGTAGTCTGCAACCCAAACTGCTGCTCAAAGCAGTCAGCTGTGAGATCACAGCAGGTTGTTTATTGCTTTGTGAGTCAGCTCTTGAAGACCCCCCCACCTCCAGGCAGTTATAATTGCCTCTTCCCACCTCCTTTGGCCATTCTCATCTACTAAGTGCTTTGTAAATTCAGGGACTGCTCCTTATTAGGGTCTTTGAGCAAAGCACCCCAAATACCTGAGCTTGTGTCCTGCTACTCTGACACAATCTATGGAAATAATGGGTGGCTGGGGCTGATTTACTGCTCTGCTCCCCTGTGTCATCTGTGCCCCAGTCTGAGGGTGGCACAAAACATCACTGAGCCAGAATCTGTCAACAGTTGCTCACTCAGTGGAACTGGCAGCATGGACCCAGGCTCTGGGTGTGCTTGGTTTCCTTTTAATACAGTCACATTGCTGGTTTTGTTACTGTTTAATGCTGTGCCTGACTTCAACAGGCTCAGGAGCAGCTCCAAGCTGAAGTTCAGAGGTATAAAGCCAAAATAGAAGACCTGGAGAAAACTTTGGCACAGAAAGGGCAGGTAAGTACTTCTTGTGTAGTTTTTTTCCTACTATGGATCTTACCTGCTTTGCTTATAAAATACCTAGCACAATTTCAGGATAACCTTCCATGAAATGTAGTGTTACCTGATGGTAAACAGGAAAGCCTTGCTACAGCTTGGCAGACAAATATGTTGTTATTTTGTAAGTGACAGTTTGTTCCTGTAGGATTTTAAAGCCTGAATATTGTGGCTCCAGTGTTCAATCAATGTGCCCAGCCTCAAGGAATTTCATTGTTGTGTAATAGTGCTGCTTTATCCAATAGGACTCTCACTGGGTGGAAGACAAACAGCTTTTCATTAAGAGGAACCAAGAGCTTTTAGACAAGGTATGTTCCCAGGTTTTGCATGTCCACTCTGGAGGGTTATCTGGATCCCGTGAATCCTCCCTGGAGTTTGGATTTTGCACAGCCTATGCTGCCTCAACTACCACTCACCAAATATTTAATGCTTCTTGTAGCAGTTACATAGATCCTGATTTTACGTGTTTCTGTTAGATAGAGAAACTAGAAGCAGAAAACAACCGTCTGCAGCAGGAGCTGCAGGATGCCCGAGACCAGAACGAGCTGCTGGAGTTCCGCAACCTTGAGCTGGAGGTGAGGGATGAGCTCCTTACAGCAGAGCTGGCAGAAAATTAAACCAGTGCACTTGGCACCGCACACCAACTTTAATCAAGGCTTTACAGAACCGTTGTAGCCATGTAACAGAGTTAGAAATCAGGCACAGCATTTGTAATTGTGAGCTGAAGTGTGTCAGCTCTAATATCCTCGGAACAGCAAGCTCCATACCCAGCTGGTTCACCTCACCCTGAGCCAGGTGCCCAGTGTGCATAGGTAAGCTTAGCTGACTGATGTCAGTGTGGCTCTCGGTTACCACACCTGTGGATGGCACTGGACACTGATGCAGGAGCTCCAGAAGCCTCTGCAGACAGCCAGAGGACTGGACCAGAGCTCAGACTCCCTCTGCCCAGACTGCCCCTAGTTACAGACTCAGCATTTTCTGTGTGCATCTCCCTCGTCCTGACAGGTTCCCTGGCATCTTTCCAATTCGTTTGCAGGAGAGGGAGAGACGGTCCCCACCATTCAACCTCCAGATTCACCCCTTTGCAGACGGTGTGAGTGCCCTGCAGATCTACTGCATGAAGGAAGGGGTTAAGGTAGGTCAGTTTTGAGGCAGTGCTTCTCCCTGCAAGAGTGATGGGTGCTACCCACATAACCCGTTACACTCAGTCTAACGCAAGGGTGTGATGACTGACATGGTTCAGTTACACTCAAAATTTTCACCATAATGATAAAATTAGCTCAGAATCAATGGAAATCAGTGTGTGATGTTTCCATAGGATAAATCAGAATGGCTGATTTCCACGTGGTTCACAGGAGGGCTGAACATTGCAGCCATGATAAAAGGTGTGTGCCATGCCTTTACCTTGCTCTTATTTTGCAGGATGTCAGCATCCCAGACCTCATAAAGCAGTTAGATATCCTGGGAGATAATGGGGTAAGTGGAGATGGGAGATATTTTCCCTTTACAAACTGTATTTTTTACAGAACAGCAAGTGATGTCTATAAGGAGGACTGTTAAATACTTGCTAAGTTGTGCATCTTTAACCTCTGGTTTGGCAGACTGGGAAGAATGACCATTCTTGCTCCACTCGCTCAGAAAAGCACGTGAATTAGTTTGGCAGTCTGAGCTAACCACTTTTCATCAGGGCTAGGATTCCTCCAAACAGGTTCATAAATAGGCAAGGCTTAGCAAATTCACTGTGCCTAAGTGGACATTGAAAGAGACATGAAAGAGATCATCTTGTACCTCTGGCCAACATTAGATACCTGTTAAGAAAGTGTGTAAGAAGTAAAAACAAAGGGTCATGATTGTCTATTCATGTGCTGGTGTAAATCAGCATTATTTTTACAGCAGCCTTATGGAAATTCAGTTTGTAAGAGTAGAGTGAAGACAGACAAACTGGTCTAATTTTAGCTCACATTTTGCTTAGATGCAATGGGATGAAGACACAGTCCACATTGTGCAAAGGCAGCGATCCTTTTAATATGCTAACAGCCTCTGAATGTTCTGGTGGAATAGGATACCAGTACTGCAGGGATCCTCTGAGAACTGCGGACCTGGTCTGTAGGCTGGATTGTCTTTATTTGTGCAGGAAACTGCTGCCAGTTTTTTCTTTCCTCTCTTTCTCTTCACAGAACTTAAGAAATGAAGAACAAGTGGCCATAATTCAGGCTTCCACAGTGCTGTCCTTGGCAGAGAAGGTAAGTCGTGTGCTTGCTTTTCTCACGTGTTATGTAGACCCTCAGCTAACACATTTTCTGCCCTGTTGTTGTGAACATTGTCAAAATTTCTAGTGTTATAAGTGACTCCACAAATAAAGTAAATTGTGGCAGCACAGTCCCAAGCACTGCTAAAGCAGCAAAAATATCAAACTCAGCTGGCCCAAGCTGTGAAGTAGAAACAATTGCAAAAAGAATATCAAACAAAACTTGTGATAGAAAACCAAAGGAGAAACCATCAGACATTTGAGCCATAATTACGTATGGTTTGGGATTTCCAGTCCTGAGATTTCCGAAGCTTCAGAAGGGATCTGTGTGCAGAAATGTCACTGAAAGTGTGGGTCTAAGTTCCTTGATCTGCAGTTTTAAAGGAAGTGGGGGTTGGTTAAATCTGCTTTCTGAGGCTCCAATGCAGGGTGGTTTTGTCCACATGACTGCTTGCAAAGATTCTGCTCGGCAATTCCTCCTCTGCAAACAGAATTGCCATCTAGCCAGTTCAGTATTTTTGAGATGCTACAGCCCCGTTGTGGGCCCTATCCATGGGATGAAATGGGTTCCCTGTCCATCCAAGGTCTTCCATCTTTATGTGACCTGGCAGTGGTGATCCTCTTGCTGTTTCCCTGCCAAGTGCCACCTGCAGACAGCTGATTGTGCCACAGGAGAACAGCCTCAAGATGAGCCCAGAACTAGCAATAGGTTACTAAAAGCAGACTAACAAGATGCTGTAGATATCCCACTTGAGACTGCTCATGTGCCTAGAAAACACAGCAGGTTACAGCTCTCATTGTCTTCCCTCCAGTGGATCCAGCAGATTGAGGGAGCTGAAGCTGCTCTACATCAGAAGATGATGGAACTGGAAAGTGATATGGTAAGAAAACTTTCCTTAGTACACATTTTAGGGACACTGTGTGCCAAAAGATAACTAGAAAAGCCTATTGGCAAATGAAGTGTGCAGCCTTTCTCTTACTGTTGATGAATCCATAGAATTGTTCTAGGATGGTTCATGTGAACAGCACAATAACAGAAACAGTGAAAGTTTGAGAACTTTCTCTCTAAGCACAGAGGACTCACAGGTTGCTCAGTGATTTTCAGAGGTGTAAATGCCTGGACTCTTTCTCATAAGTCTCTCAGTCTAAACATCAGCTGTTGTATTGTGTTTTGTTCAGGACTAGGATGTGAGAAACTAATGAATTATAACACTGTTTGCTTTCGTCACATTTTAAACAAAGTTAGTACCTTACCCTATTATTCTGGTTCGTGGCAGTAACCTACGAGATAAGCAAACATAACCACAAGAGTTAGCCAGCAGTAGTGGCTTATGTTCTGTGCCTGTCCTGTGCCTGTACTTGAGTCTATTCAGCTTCAGGTAGGCTGAGAAGTTAAAGCGTAGCAGCTTCCCCCAAATAATGTGGGTATGAATATGTGTGTTTAGTTCCTGTTTAGTACACTTTCACACCTCTTCCAAAGTAAGAGAGAGCATAAAAGGAGTCTAGCCCTGATGCCAGAGGAGGTATCTTCAGAAAA
>NW_008660602.1:32781-45013 GCF_000695815.1 Acanthisitta chloris
AAGATCTCTGCAGAAAAATCCCAGGAACGCCCTAAATTACACAACCAAAAGTCCAAGTGATACCACTGAAGCCAACAGAGATGATGGGCTCAGTTCTGTGTGGGTCAGATGTATTCTCATGCCAAGAGCAATCCACAGCTGCTTTCCCTTCCTTGTTTCCTACCTGAGTCAGATATTAATAAGTGCAGTGCCAGTTGAAGACCAGTCTCCTTCCGTGTACTGTTGAATCAGATATCTGTAGATGATTTAATAAAACTTCCAAAAGTGTTTGGAGTGACTAATTAATTTTTCTGTCCAAATGATCCTTCATTGTAGGAGCAATTTTGCAAAATAAAGGGCTATTTGGAGGAAGAATTAGACTACAGGAAGCAAGCTCTTGACCAAGCATACATGGTATGTACAAAGGAAATTCTACAGCATGTACTGGCCAGTCCTGTGACAAGACACAAACTCCTGTTGGGTCAGGAAGAGAGGTTTTGGCTTTTTTGTTAGTATTGGGGGGTTAAAATTTGGCTTTTTTCTCATTCTTGTGATGCAGTCTGCACAGATGCAACACATGTTGCCTTTTCATGTCGTAAAATGGCACATCTCCTGAAGTCTGAAACTCTTTTGTCAGCTAAAGGCAGATAATGCTCATTAATATCAGCTTGTCCAACTGGAGTTTTTTAGCACAGTGGGTAAAAATTTTAGTATTGGTGAAATATTTTATACTTAAAATAGGTATGAAAATTCTATCCAAGTGCATCTCTGTAAATGCATTAAAAAAAGTAAAAGTTAAGGCTTTCAGTAAAAATAAGTATTAGAATATTTTAAAAATAAAAGTTCATATCCTTTTTTTCAGACCATGGAACATTTTCTGAGTCTGTTTTTCACATTTTTGCATACTTGAGCACAGGGAGCACCTCTCACACAGGGGCTTGAATCTGCCATCAACCCCCCAGTTCCCAATGTGTTTTAAACCATGTTTCATTTCTAATTGGCTTTTGGTGTTGCATCAACCAGAGGATCCAGGAGCTTGAAGCCACCTTGTACAATGCTTTGCAGCAAGAAACGGTGATAAAGTTTGGGGAGCTACTCACTGAAAAGCAGCAGGAGGAGCTGAGGACAGCAGTGGAAAAGCTAAGGCGTCAGATGCTGAGGAAAAGCAGAGAATATGATTGCCAGATTCTTCAGGAGAGGATGGAGCTGCTCCAGCAGGCTCATCAGGTGAGAAAAAGGAGCCACACACTTGTATCTGCTCAGCCTTGCTGTGTAAGAGTATGATCTGAGGTAAAACTTGGCAGGCTCCAGCCCATGAGGGAGCTCTGAATGTTTCCTGCTTTGTGTCTTTTCTGTGCATGCAAACACATGTGATAGAAGCTTGTGGAGCTTTTGAGTTCCAACCCAGAGTCATCATCCAGAATTCTGCCTGCACAGATCAGCTCTGGGACTGGGCACAGGAGGGACAGGGGGAATGCTGCTGGCTCCTGTGGCGTGGGAGAGGTGTCTGTTTGCCAGGTGCTTCTGCTCTGTCCCCCAGAGTGGGCAGTGTGTGTTTCAGTGCTGAGTCAGAGCAGTGCCTTTCTCCTTCAAAGACCAACGTTTGCTGCTCTGCAGGCTGTGAGGAGCAAATGGCAAACAGTCACAGCACATTGATTGGCGTGGGAGCTGCGCCGTGACTCGGCTCTGAGTCGGATTTTATGAGAGAGAGGAGAAGCACGTGCCCAGTGGTTAGGGGCTTCCAGTTCACAGGAAGATGCAGTTTTCGCAGTCCTGCCTGATCCAGAGTTGGACATGTGAGACTGGGTCCCCCCGACTTCTTACCAGGAGCTTCTTAGTTTCAGCCATGGCTGCTGTCCTGAGGGACACTGCCACAGCAGTTCTGGCTTCTTGGAACAGCTCTGAGCCAGCCTCAGCTGCAGGTGGGGTTGGGAATGGCCAAGAGGCAAGGGAAGGAGGAGGTAGCCAAGCAATAGAACAGGAGGCAACAGGCAGAAACTTGCACAAGAAGTTCCACCTGAACATGAGAAAGAACTTTACTGTGCAGTGACCACACTCTGCAACAGATTGTCCAGAGAGGTTGTGGATTCTCCTCACTGGAGATATTCCAGATCCATCTAGACAGTCCTGTGCCGTGTGCTCTGGGATGACCTTGCTGGAGCAGGGAGGTGGGACAAGATGAGCCACTGTGGTCACTTCCAGTGTGAACCATTCTGTGCCTCTTTGGATTTCTGCTGTTTGTTTGCCACCTGTCTTATGAGCTGGCTAAACAAAGAAGAGATACTGAGCTTCGAGGCCTCATTTTCCATACTGAAGAGTTCTGTTCTGGGGGATATCTCTTCCCAAGCAGGCAAGAGTTTAACTAATGTTACACAATGTTTCTGAAAGTACCTAGCTCTGCTGAAAATCTGAGAATACGCACCTTGACTATGTTACATATATGTCACTCATCACAGAAGCAATGTTTTCATAGTATTGTGTACATTTATCATTTTGGAACTAATAATAACACCTGAATCCTCTTTCAACACATCAGACTTAATGCATCATGATAGAATTCTAAAGTGCATAACCATGATCTTACACTTTCCATCTACTTAACACAGGATTAATATAAAAGAGGTACTATGAAACAAATCCACCATTGGTATTAATTTACACTTATGCAGCATCACAGAGCAGCTGCACACGTGGTGAAGCTGTGGTTTGACAGGGTGAGTGGATGGAGTCATGGCACGACACAAGATTTCTGCCACAGAAATGGGTTTGTTGATTTCTAGGCTTTTGGCACTTGGGACATCAAGTTACTTGTTCAATGCAGCAGATTTACTGAGAATTTAGTCAACGCCTTCTTTCCTGATTTTCAGAGGATCCGAGATTTAGAAGATAAGACTGACATCCAAAAGAGGCAAATTAAGGACCTGGAAGAAAAGGTTGGTTCTGTT
Organism: Acanthisitta chloris; assembly: GCF_000695815.1. Lineage (NCBI taxonomy): Eukaryota > Metazoa > Chordata > Aves > Passeriformes > Acanthisittidae > Acanthisitta > Acanthisitta chloris. The sequence continues at coordinate 35,706 of NW_008660602.1, forward strand.
ATGCTTCTGAAGTACTCTAATCAACTTTGTGCTAGAAGTAGTGACCCAGTTTGCTTTCAACTTCGTGCTAGAAGTAGTGACCCAGTTTGCTTAACTACACGACCTTTCTGTTCTATTCCATCAGCTGCACTTAGTGGTGATGATGATGATCCACTGCCCTTTCTTTTCAGGTTGTGTCAGTAGATACAGACTTTAATCTTACAATACTTCATGACATTTTTGAACATGGAATTGTGTGAGGGTTTGATATTGTGTGTGTGCATATATACATATATATCTTCCCAGGCTATTTCCAGCATGGATTGCAGCCACTGGTTTGTAATGCGCTTAAAAATCCTACCCATGCTGGTTTTGATATGGAGCTCTGTGACTTCAGACAACCCACAGGGGTTCACAGTGACAGTTAGACATCACGCTTTCAATATGGTGTCAGTTGTAATCCATCACCAAAACTGATGGGGTCTGTTTTCTGAGCCTGGACATGGTGTGGCTCTTACAGAGGTTACTGGGGAAATACAGTGTTTTCTGAATGCATGGTTATTCTAGTCTAATTCTACAATGCCAATAACTTTAGTTTTAACACAGTCATCTTTTTCTTCTGCAGTTTCTGTTTCTATTCTTGTTCTTCTCTCTTGCCTTTATTCTTTGGCCTTGATGTCACTGTGCCTCTTGGAAAGGTAAGACTGTTTTATTTACTTCCCCAAAGCTAGCTCTTGTTGCACAGAGCTGAGGATCATATACTTGTGTGTTCTGGTGGATGTTTGGAGTCAGAGAATTCAGCAGGTTGTTGTCAATTTGTAATAGTTCAGAACAGGGGGCTGTCATTCTGCTGAGTTGCTGGTGATACTGTGCTATTCAGAACTGCAAAAATAAAAGGTAACAAGAATTTCACAGTATCGAATAGCAAAGGGAATTGCAGGTGAAATTCAGTGTTGATGTTTGCAAGGGGATGCAGATGGTAAACAGTGATAAACCCCAATCATATACACACTATGATGGGCTCTGAACTGACACTTAGGACATAGATCAGGAGGTTATAACAGGTAGAGCTCTGTGTCCAGAAGTAGGAGAGGTACAAAGAAGGGCAAGGAAGAATGATCAGCTGCTGAGAGAAAGGAAGAGGGAGACAGGGAGATGGAAGGATTTTTCTGGCTCAGAAAGTGACACTGTTAAAAGGAGGTATGGGAGAAGTCTAGAAAATTTGTCATTGGGGGGATGGATGGGTGGATGGATGGGTGGATAGCAGCTTGCTATTGTTCACTGTCTCCTCCCGTACAAGTAATTATCATATGCTAAGCTTAATGTAAACAAGCATTGATAGTTAAGAATACAGGATGTAAAGAAGTCTTTGCCACAACAGCTTAGCAGCTCAGACTTCAAAAAGCAATGTGAAGATGGGGAAATAAGGCCCATTTTCCCCCTGTGGCTACCCACTTCCAGAACCAGGATGCTGGTCCGAGATGATCTTTCTTTTTGTGCAGGATAACAGAAGTTAGCCTAGAAAATATTATGTTAAAGTCTCAGGAATATGTAATGGCAGAACAGAATTTTCTGCTCTGGGGGCAGACCCATACCGTTAAATTTCTCACTGTGTCTCTTGGCTCTGGCTTCAGCTATGTCAGTGAATAAATTGCTCTGCACTTGAGGCAAGCTGAGAATACAGTTGTGTGAAAGATGCTATGCCATGCTCAGCCTTTATTTCCAGGTGCAATTCAAGGTACTGATCATAATGAAGTAGCATGGGTCCAGTTTGGTGGGGTTTCCTTTTCCCTTTAAGGAAAACCCCCTAGTTTGTGCTTCATTTCAGCTAGATCAAGGATTTTGTTTGCACTTTTGTGCTGATGCAGAGACAACTCTCAGAATTATCCACATCAATTGGAATTTGCTGCCTCCTAGTCCAGCCAGACCCCAAAATGAAAGTTTCCATGTGCTGAGGCAGCAATACATGTGGAGGTTGGGCTGAATAGGGAACGAACCACAGCAAAGAATCAGAGGAATTGGGCAGATCAGTGATCACAGCTCTCGTAAACAACAGCCAGTATCATTTTAGAGCTGCTGCTATTTGAAACATTCTGCCTCGATCCAGTGATCATTAAACAGATTAAGTTCTGACTGCACAGTTACTAATGTTCCTGCTGCAGGGTTTCTGGGAACCATGACACAGCACAGTGGCTGTGAGATGTTCTGAGCGGCTGTGACTGGTGAAAACCTGACTTTAGTTTCTTGCAAATGCCAAAAATATTCACAAAAGTGCATTAAAATAATTTTTGCTTATAGATACGACATATTTTTCATTAGAAAAGGAAAAGATGATTCACATGAAAAATTTAATTCAGTGTAATTGAACTTAGAATAGGAATAGTCCTGGGAAAAAATGCCAATGTGTGCTCCTGAGGTTCCTGCATGGTTTGGTGTGCCAGCACAGAGGAGAAGGGAAGGCAAGCTGGGAGTTACAGACCTTACAGACAAGAAACTTGGCTTTTCAGGAATTGCAAGTATATAGCAGTCTCTTTTGAAATAAGACTTCCCAAAATAGAAAAAATACCCAACCTATTATTCTGACATTGGAATTCCAGTGATGCTGATTAGCTCTTTGTCTTGGAGCCTACGGAAATATCTCTAGTGCCCTGTAACATTTCAGCATCTGCATGTGGAGAAAAAATGTGTTTGAGCAGCCTCACAATGAGCTCTGCAGTAATGCACTCGAAGGCAGACTGCATTCTTCCTTGCAGAGCAGCAGCCCTTCCTTCCTTCTCCATAGCACAGGAAGGAGAGAACCATCACAGAAAAGAAGAATCAGGTCCATCAAAAATACAGCAAAACCTCCATATTTGCTGAAAACACTTAGGTCCTTTTGGCCTAATTTGAGGGCAGGTATTGGCTGGTTAGAAAAGTTAATGAGATGTTCATGGTCAGCGCTCCACATTTCTCCTAAAACTCTAGCAGGTCTGCTGTTATTCCCTTGCTGCATGTGCTGCTGGCCCCGTTCGGCTCTCGCGCTCCAGTGAGGTGATGCACACCTTGCTGGCACGTCCCTTGAGCAGGACTGAGAGTCAAAGGCAACATCAGCATTTGTCTGCTGTCTTTAGGGCTGGCAGGACTGCCCCAGCTGCAGTGACTGATGCCATTGTTGGGCTTTTACACGGATGCCTCAGGGGCTGTGTCAAGACTTCACTTCCCTCCCCACACCACCTCCCTGCCCTGAGCCAATCTCCTTCAATGGGTTCTCCCCTTGTTTTACACGACATCTGAGCTTTAGCAGGGGTAAATCCCTTAGGTGCCCAGTTCCCCATAGAGAGAATGAGCTGAAATGTGGTTTACAGCCCCAGAGAACCTGCTGGTGGTTGTGCCACTCCTAGGACCACCAGGAAATGAAGGATTCTTTTGCCTTTCCCATCCTGCTTTTGCATATTTGGCTTTATGAATGTCAGGCAGGGATCAAGAAGATGGATTACAGTGAGCTGAGTGACAGAGGAAGGAGCCGTGACAGTGGTGGAGATGCAGTGGCTTAGGGAATGGGACAATGACAATGGAAAAATCTTATGGGTGAGGTGTGTGTGTGGGATATATAAACTCAATGCTTTTCCAGAGGATCTGCACTGCTGTGAACTCCCTTGAACTGTAAAGCCAGCTGCAGCAGGCCCAGCATCACAGCACGCATGACACCTGTAGAGTGTTTTACCAAGGCCAGTCACTCCACAGGTGCAAAGCATCAAGTCTTGTAACAGTTCCTCAAAAGCAAGGCAATGGTAAGCTCCTCACCCCCTGCCTCACCCCTCCATTCCCCCCCCCCCCCCCACCCAGTACCTGAGGGGAAATCTCCAAGCAGAAGCAATTTGGGAATGGTGTTGGCAAGACTGAGAGGGATTTTAGTAAGGTCTTATTTTCTGAGGCTGGAATACATGGAATCTGAGAGAAAAACTAACACTGATTTGTGTTTCCATTCACATTAAAAAACACCTGCCTTCCAGGTGACTAACTCAGCAAAGGTGAGCATGGCATGGGGAGTGTGCCACCAGCATTTCTTGTTCTTACAACTACCAAGGTATATATTATCAGTGGATCTTGGCAAAATTGCTTTACGTCCTCTGGATGCAAGTGAACTGTCTTTAATCATAAGGGACTTCAAACAGATCCTGGACAAACAAACAAACAAAAAGCACAATGCATTCTTGAAATGCACCTAGGGAGCCACTTGATGATGAAAGGTCTTTGGTTTTGTTTGTGCCTTGCTGCAGTTTGTCCCTTACTGACCTTTTAACCAGCTGAGAGAAAACCACAATGCTGGCACAGATGATACTTTCTGGTTTCTTTCTCGCCCAGAGTGAACACAAACACTCACTGCTGTACTTAGGTAATGAAGGGCAAGCATGGATGAAACCATGGGCAGCAGTATGTAGTATCCAGACCAGAAGCTCTCTAATTCCTGTTTTGTGGGATTTTCTCTGTGCTTGTGAATATACACATTCACTTATTTGTGTCACATAAGGACGTGTGGTCTGCGTGAATTTTGCACCCAGTGAATTTTACCATGTAGGCTTGAATGTTGAGAGAACAAAGACAAAACATGCCCTTTTCCCCCTGATTTCAAACCTGAGAACCAAAGTTGTTCTCCATAGGTAGGGAAGGCTTCCTCAGAACAGCAGCACTGTGTTTGCCTCAGTGCTGTGTTAGCCAAAATTCCAGTCTTGCCCCGACACCACAGGGATATCACCTGCTGCCATGTCTCCTGCCACTGCTGAATTTTAGGCAGCTTTGGTTCAAGTCGTTGAAACTTGTGCATAACTATTCATCTGCAGATGCCTGTGGGGACTTTGATGGGCCAGAGGGCTGTGCTTAGGGGGTTTTAAATGGACTGGCTTAGCAACTTACCCAGAATTTTCACAAACGCCTTTCATACAGACAAACAAAACCAGTTTAGCACTGATAACTGTAAGAACAGACTTCTTCAGCTTCCTGATTGATAGTTTGCATCTTGGCAGCTGGGGTAGGTAGGTGGAGGAATTTATCTGATACAGATGTTCTTTTTTGTTTATTTTTAGAGTGCCCGACCACACAGATAAGTCCTTATAAAGGCAAATGCTTCCACCCCCAATGAAGATAATATTGTTTACACCTATTTTAAAAAGTGTAAAAAATTAACAACCTGTAGCCAAGACTGCAACCACCTTGTATTTTAAAGCCATCACTCAGAATTTGTTACCTGACAGTTCCTGTCTAAAGCTATGATATATGCTGCATCTAATGAAATTCTGTATGTTGAAGTTACAAAAGGGGAAGAAAAATAAACTGTGAACCTACATCACCTAGGAAGAACTTAAAGGGAAGGAACCACTTTCAGCGGATCAAGTCAATGTGTCTTGGGCATGGAACCAAAGTTACAACAGAAAAATCTATCCCTGCTGTGCAGGGCAATCACACTGTCACACTGTCATCCTAGGAATGGATCAAATGTGAACGGGACAGAGCAGGAGAAACACGAGCCGTGGAGAGATGCTGACAGCAAAGTGCTCGGTTGGAACTGTTTGGCTTTCTCGCTGCCAGGACTCCTGATCTCCCGCTTTGGTTTTAACCTCAGGAACAAATGACAGCTGCAATGTGGGAGGAAGAAAGGAAAAAACCAGTCTGGGTTACTGCAGGATGGGCAGGTCAGGTCACCGTGTTTTGTGCTTGAGATCGTAACACAGCACCGCCCGCCTTGGCCAAGGAGCGGGAGAAGAGGGTGTGAGGAGGTTTCCAACAGAATTGTAGCCTCGTCTCTCTTCACTGTCCCTCCATGAAGAACAGTCTATTATCAGATACTTTTCATACTCTCTAAAGACTGCCATTGAGATAATAATGACTATACTTGGTTTTACTGGTGAACAACCACTGAGGATCCCTGGACCGACAGAGTAGCTTCTGAGAAAGAAAAGAAATGTTGGAGGACAGATGGGGGTGCAAAAGCCAATCCCCTTGTCCATGTGACATGATCCACAAAGCATCAGCTTCTAGCTGGTTTGTCCCAGCTTGGAACAAACATTTTGGTTCAGCTTGTCAACTGACTTTCTTAGCTGACTTTCTAATCAATGACATGTAAACCAAAAATGGGGAAAAGCTGTGTAAACGCAACCTTATTATGGTAAGAAGTATCGCTAGTCTGTTTAGATTTTTCCACGGTTAAGAGTAACTAAAAGTAGTTTGCATTTCAAAGCATTACTTACCTCTCTAACGGGGAAGCCTGAAACCTGGCCCTGGTGCCTCCCTGAGGGTCACAGGTCCATGCCCCCAGTGCTCTGTTAGAAATGACCACGAGGAGCATCACGCCTGCAGCAAACACTGCGAGGGCCCTGTGCCCTGGGGAGCAGTGCAGCCAGCTGCACCCAGCCTCCCTTTGCTCACTGCTGGGCTGGTAGTGCACCTCTCTGTGCCTCTGGCTTCACTTCCCTGGGGATGGAGTTGTGCCTGTTCAGCCTTTGGGTTCCTGTGGCAAGGCTGTGTCTTTTGTGATAGAGCCTTAATTTTAACTGGGAGAAATGGATGTCTGTACTGCGAACCAGAAAACTAAGGCCAGAATACAGCCTGTGCATTCCTTACACCTCCAAAACAGGGCTCACATGTACCAACATCTCATGCACACAGACTGCTCATCAGAAGCTTTTAAAGTGGGCTTCAAAAAGCTTCTCCTTTGTTTGACTGTTTACTTTTACAGGTGAAGCGGCTGAGGCACAAAGCAGTGAAGTCACTTGCCCCAGTAGATCAGCAGGTAAAAAGCAGTTCCTTGGCAATAGCAGGGAGGAAGCTCCTCTAGCATGGAGGATGCTGCTGCTCATAGATGTTTTTGGGTTTGGACAGAATAGCTTTCAATCACCAATGTCCATTCACCCTACCGCATTGTAGTGCTGGGCTTGGTTTCTCCACAGGCTCCTAACATCCTCATTTCTGGAATGCCAGGAGATCGTGTTAAGCCTTACATCACAGCTTAGAAGCTATTAGCAAGTGATTTTTTTCCCCTGCTCCTTAAAATTAATTTAAATTATAGAATGACCACATCTTCTTGAAGCACTCCGGTCCAGCCAAGGGGTTTCCCGAGTTCTGCACCAAGCTGTATGTTTGTTGGTTCATTTCTTCAAAACCCAGGCTTGTAGGCAGATGTGTTACATGACTGCAGGTGCGTTGCATGCTCTTTGTTCATGTTTCTTTTCCCCAGCAGAAGACTCTAAATAAGATGGACCCAAATGTGCATGTGCTTTCCATGAGCTAGCAGTTCAGTCCTGAAGCTCTGGAGTCAGGCCCTGGGAGTGTCTTGTCCCACACCTGTGACAGCTGGAGACCACTAAGCAGCTTCACAATAGCTTGTTAGCTACAAAAAGAAGTTTTCTGCCTGGTTATTCCTTCTTCCCCTGGTCTTCTCTCCCCTGTTGCAGCACAAGTTAGTTTCACACCATTAGGCTGCTTTCCCCAGCGTTAGGGCTGGCAGTTAAAGCACTGAGCCTTTCTTGCAGAACAAGCAGCACCTGATTCCAGGGACAGTGCAATAACTTCCACCACTGGTTTGATCTGAAAAACAGTGTACTAGGAACATTCATTTTAGGCAGTCATAGAGAAGGTTCATGGCACAGATGCAACCAGTAGTTTCAGGACGTACCTGACTGATCTTGTGGCAGGTTTCATCACGTAGCCTGAGCTGCGTTGTCTGATTTCATTTCTCATTTTCGCCTGCTTTCCACTCCCTTTCTCCGATGTGTATAGATGTGCATGCAGGTGCTCCATTCCCAAGGGCTCAGGGTGGGGTTGGCACTCAGGCCACAGCGTTCTGGGTCTGCAAAGCTTTGCGACTGCTGTTCCCTCCAGGAGCTGAACCACCTCTGCTCTGCCCTCCTTGCCACGTAACACGTGCCATGCCTAAAACTCACGTGCTGATATGAGTTAGTACAAACTTTCTGCTATCAGCTAGGTCAAAATTATTTTGGTGTTTGTGTATATATATATACATGTATCTATATATAGTATATATGTATATGTACATATATATACATATATATGCATATACCTATCTATTCCCTGTTGTATATAGAAATTGTTGCCATAGCTTATGAAAGTATACTTCAAACTAGGTATGGGGAACTCAATCCAGACTTGTCTAGCTGCCACAACTGGTACACTTTTCCAGGATTAGTTTTGCATCTTGTGGACAACTAGCTTTTTGATTCTTTTTTTCTGGACCCTCCTCTGTCATGGGATTATTAATCCAGAACTTTCTGCTGTTCCTGACGTTCATTGAAGGGAAGGATTGAGAATCCTTCCTCAGATGAGTCACTGCAGCCAATCTCTCCTCCCCAAACCCAGCCAGCAAATAAAAACCAGGTGACTGTAGCCTTTGAGGACAGTAGATGTAGCCCTAGGTCCCTCACATCCATTCTTTCTGGGCTGTTTGGGAGTACCAGCACTTCAGACTATCCGTCCCACCGAAGCAGGAGGTGTGTCACAGAAGGTAGTGCGAGTCAGCTCGACCACGATCTCAGTTGCTACTTTTTCTTCACCTTCACTGACCAAGCCGGGAGACTTTGAAGACTATTCTTTCAATTTAAGCACTTCAGATGAGAGCCTGGTTAGGCAGGATGAGTTTAGGCAGTTGGGGTTGCAGAAGGACAGTGCTTCTTGCAGTGCTACCAGCTCACAGCTCCATCCTCTCTGACTGATGTGCCTGGGGGACCAAGGAAGCTGTTTTTTGTAGGCATTCATCTTCCACTGCCCTGCCCTCATCTCAGGGGGAAACATCCTCCGAACCCCAAAGCTTTTCATTCCATGGCATCTGTGAGGACTGCCCAGGCCAGGCTGTCCTGACTGGGGCAGACCTCAGAGGACAGACACAGCTGCTGGTGACCCAAAGGGTTTTCTCTTCCCCTGCCCTCCCTCACATCAGCACCTCTGTGGTTTTATATATACTTTTTGTTCCCAATTTTTTTGGTGTCTATTCAAGAACAGAATTGTAAATGACTTGGCAGAATGACCCTTTGATAAACACTGGACATGTATCTGTACCATATTAATGTGTAGGAGAGAATCCTTATTGTATGTAAAGTTTTATGAATGGTTATTTTTTAATTTATGTATTTAATATAGGATTCGATGACCTCTGGTGTTTTAGTTTGTATAAAGAATAAAACAGAAGCGTTTTTAAAAAAAATCACTTTACGTTCACGAAGATATTCAGCACATCTGGACTCCGTTCGGAGCCGCAGAGGCACCTGCTGGGCCCAGCACAGGGGGCACCGTGTGGGTACGGCGGGGCCGGGGGCACCGGGGGGTCCATGGGCACTGTATGG
>NW_008660603.1:0-546 GCF_000695815.1 Acanthisitta chloris
CCCCCAGCCGTGCCCTGCAGCGTGGCGTGGGCTGAGCACGGGCAGGGTCAGTGCGGGTTAGGCTGGAACTGGAACACCTCTGAACCCCCTTTCTCTGCAGGACGAGCCACTCGCGCCCCCCACCCCACCAGAGGGTGAAGAGAAGTCAAGCACCGGGGCCCCAGCAGCCTTGTGAACGCAGCCTGCAGCTCATCCTGCAGCCACCAGGCTGCGGGACAGCGTGAGCAGGGATGGGGTGTGCCAGCGATACCTCCCACGAGGGTAAGCGCTGCCGGGGCAGCCCAGGATGGGTGGGGACGCACTCCATCCATCGACAACGCTGCTGCCCTCCAGGACTGTTGCTGCTGCCCACGGAGAGCTGCTCCTTGCAAGACCAGGCTGTGCTGCCACCCTGTTCGTGGCGGCTGCGATCGCACCGGGGAGTCCCATCCAGGGGGGTCCCATCCCGGGGATCCCGTCCCAGGGGATCCATCCCATCCCGGGGGATCGATCCATCCTATCCCGGGGATCCCGTCCCGGGGAGTCCCATCCCAGGGGATCCATCCC
>NW_008660604.1:0-223 GCF_000695815.1 Acanthisitta chloris
GGGTGTGTGTGGAAAACGTAAGCAGGATGAGCCTCCAGGGATGGAGAGAGAAGTCCCAGCAGTGGTCACAAGAGGGCAAGGGACAGGAGGACAGCCTCCGTGCCAGGGGAGGAGAAGGAGTGGGGTTAGAGAATCACAGAGTCCCTGAGGTTGGAAAAGGCCTCCGAGATCACCGAGTCCAGCCATTAACCTAACGCGGCCAGGCCCACCGCTAACCGACGTT
>NW_008660605.1:0-1283 GCF_000695815.1 Acanthisitta chloris
ACTGGGGCCAACATGGGTCAACTGGGGCCAACCATGATCAACTTCGGATCAATCATGGTCAACTGGGGTCAACCATGGTCAGTTGGGATCAATCATGGTCAACTGGGGTCAACTGGGATCAACATGGGTCAACCATGGTCAACTGGGCCCAACATGGGTCAACTGGGGTCAGCCATGGTCAACTGGGGTCAACTGGAGTCAACTGGGGTCAACCATGGTCAACTGGGACCAACATGGGTCAACCATGGGTCAACTTGGGTCAACCATGGTCAACTGGGGTCAGCAATGGTCAACTGGGGCCAAAGGTCAACCATGGTCAACATTGGTCAACCATGGTCACTCAAACTCCTCAAAAACCCAACTGGAGCTTCTTGGGTTGGAGAAGGTCGGAGGATCTTCATGGGTTGAGGGTTGGTTGGGTTGGTGGGATCTTCATGTTGGGGTTGCTGGTTGGGTTGGACCTTCTTGGCTCTTCTCATTGGCTGTTGGACCTTCCAAATTGTTGGGGGACCCCAAACCAATATGGCCGACACGTCAAGGTCAATGGATCCGTTGGGTTGAGTTGGTTGACTGGAGGTTCCTCAAGGTCTTTCCGCCATCTTGGACCTTCTTGGGTCTTCCCATTGGCAGGTGGACCTTCCAACACTTCAAGGTCAATGGATCCGTTGGGTTGAGTTGGCGGCCATTTTGTTTTTCACATCTGAGACCTCCATCTTGAGGCTCCTCAAGGCTCCATGGACACCTGGACCCACCTGGCCCCACCCACTGCCGCCATCTTGTTCCTCCAAGTCAATGGTCCATTGGGTTGAGTTGGCAGCCATGATGGTTTTTACACTTGAGATCATCATCTTGAGGTTCCTCAAGGTCCTCCAACCCCTTGAGACCTCCAAGTTGAGGTTCCTCAAGGTCCTCCAACCCCTTGAGACCTCCAAGTTGAGGTTCCTCAAGGTCCTCCAACCCCTTGAGACCTCCAAGTTGAGGTTCCTCAAGGTCCTCCAACCCCAAAGACCTCCATGTTTTGGTTCCTCAAAATCCTCCAACCCTTGAGACCTCCAAGTTGAGGTTCCTCAAGGTCCTCCAACCCCTTGAGACCTCCAAGTTGAGGTTCCTCAAGGTCCTCCAACCCCTTGAGACCTCCAAGTTGAGGTTCCTCAAGGTCCTCCAACCCCTTGAGACCATCACGTTGAGGTTTCTCAAGGTTCTCCAACCCCAAGACCTCCATTTTTTGGTTCCTTAAGGTCCTCCAACCCCTTGAAACCATCGAGTTGAGGTTCCTCAAGGTC
>NW_008660606.1:0-808 GCF_000695815.1 Acanthisitta chloris
AGGGCGTCTGTGCCGTGAGTGCTGCCCGGCCCCGCGCCCTCCTCCCCGCCACGAGACCCGCGGGGCTCACTTCACCCCTCGCCTTGTAGGGTGACTCCGGGGGACCCCTGATCTTCCAGAACAAGGTGTATGGGATCGTCTCATTCTCTGGGGAGAGGTGTGGGGACCGTCGGTTCCCTGACGTCTACACCAAGATCTCCAACTACATCGACTGGGTGCATCAGACCGTGCGAGGGTCCCGTCATCAGCAGGGGTGGCCAAAGCCCTAGCAGGGCTGGGAGGAGGCCCCGGGGGCAGGTGGGCTGTGGGGAGAGGGGCCAAGACATTGCCCAGGAGGGGAGAAGAGGGACAGAACTCCCATGTCCTCCAGCTCTGGGGAGCTGAGGTCTGATGCTTAGGGCTTCTTGACCCAGATCAGTGCAGGAGCCCCCTGTGCCCATTGTTGAGGAGCAATGTGTACCCCCCAGGCTGTAGGAGAAGCAACATTTGCCTTTCTCAATAAACACTTGGTCCTCGTCCCACTGCTGCCTTCTGTGCTCTGGTCCCTCCAGCTTGTCCTGGGTGTGGGTGGAAGGAGCAGGGGACACAGGAGGAAGGAAGGGAGTGCGGCCTCCACTCAGGACCAGGCCCTGCCCCAGATGAGCCAGGATCTGCATCCAGGTGCTGCCACCCCAGGAGCATCCCCAGCTGCCTTCCCGCCAGGGTGGGGCTGCCTGTCCCACCCCGTCCCACCCGTCTCATCCATCTCGCCTCGTCTTGTCCCGTCCCGTCCCAGGCCACACCCTCCCCACTGTGCGCTGTGAGCCCC
>NW_008660606.1:888-1269 GCF_000695815.1 Acanthisitta chloris
ACCCCACAGGGCCCCGCCAGCGGCCTCCGCTGTGCCCAGGTGGGTGCTCACCCTGCAGAGCCCAGGGTGGCTGGGGACGTGTGCCGAGCTGCTGCTGGGTCTCAGCCGAGATGAGCACACTGCGTGCAGCTCTGCCCAGAGTCTCCATCTCCAGGAACAGACCCAGACGTTCCCTGCTCCTGGCTGTTTGTTTTATCTGCAAATTGCTGGCGCACCAAGGCCAGCGCAGGCCTTGCACGGGGTCAGGGGGACACAGCCGCGGGCACTGGTGGCCTTGGAGACACCCAGCAGAGGACAGACTCCCGCCAGGCTGCCAAACTCTGAGGAAGCCCCAAATCCCAGTGGTAGTGTGGGGCGGAGACCCCCGGGATGCTGGGACAG
>NW_008660607.1:0-5342 GCF_000695815.1 Acanthisitta chloris
TATATATATTCCTTATATATATATCAGAAATTCTCAGTTCTTCCTGTTTTTTATATGAAACTCCAATTGAAACCTGATCTGCAAAGAGCCGGAACAACCCAGCAGGTTATCTCTTCTCCAGTGGTTTAGCAGAAAATGTAACAGAAATCATGAGTTAAGAATCATTATCTACATTTGAATTATATGGTCTTGCCTTACTTTGTTACCTAAGACAGTTACAGCAAAGGCTGAGATGCTATTCCTTCTTTCACGCTTCAGTATTCAGGATGTTCCCACCATTTTTAAACCCTTTTTACCTGTCAAAAGGCAGTTGACAAATCCCTGGTGGATTAGGGTCATGCTCTACACAGCTCTCTATGAGGAACTTTCTAAACACTGTAGAGGGAACGAGACTTACACTCTCATGAAAAAGAAAGTTTTGATTCTGAAGGAATAAAGTGTAAGAATCTGATGTAGAACTGACTGCACTATCTGGGGATCCAAACGTCAAACTGGGATGTAACTGTATGGGTATTATATGCCAGAGTTTTTGTAACATTTTAGTAAATCTGGTGTGTGATTAGAACCATACAATATGCACCATCAGGAAAAGTGAAATAAGAAGTGCTCAATGAATTAGCTAACTGAGTATTTAAAAAATGTTGATATGAACTCCTTACTGAGTAAAGAGATGCTCCAGTGGGACTACGGAGAATCAGGTATTAGTTTTAGCATGATTTCAGACATACACCAATGAGATGGAAATACATCCCGAAATCACAGAAAATAAATTAAGGTCTTTCAAGAGATCATTGCTCAAATCAGTGTGCTCATGCTGCTCCTTACAACAACTGCCCAACCTGCTCTTAGTACAGACATCCTTCTTGCCTCCCTGCACAACAGTCTAGCCTCTGTAGACAACAGGGCTCCATGCTGCAGGAAGTTTGTGGCACTCAATCCTATCTAAGGCCAATGTGGAAAACAGATTATTCCTCTCCTACTGGCTTTTCTGTATCTGAAGACTGTTATCTATTAGTCCTCTGGTATTCTCATTTCTATACTGAATACTGATGACACTTTTAATTTCTATACTTAGGTCATATTTCTAGATATTTTTGTGCTTTAGTTTTTTATTTTTCTTTGTCTCTGAATTCTCTACCCTTGCCTCACAGTGGTTTGAAAAGTAGAGGACTGAGGAGGAAGAAGGAAATTCCCTGGATTTCCCCAAGACAGACATAGTATTTAATGATTTAATGGGGAGTTTTACCAAGGCCAAATATAATTGTTGTTCCTGTTCACAGAGACACTGTTTGCCTTTTTCATGAGAGCATGACACCGTTGATTCATGCCTATTTATGCTCTTTTCTAAGGTCTAGACCCTTTTCTTCCAAACTGTACCTTAGACTACTGCACTCCACCTTAAACTGGTACGGTTGAATGTACTTGACAAAGGAAGTCTTGTATTTGGGCTAAGTTCATTTTATCTGGCTTCTGTTTGTTTGTTGTGGTTTTTTGAGTTTTCTTTATTCTTTTTTTCCTCCTTAGGACATGCTGGTTTAGTTTACCAAGACAATTTTGCATCCTCAGACTGTCTTCAAATGTACTGGCAGCCTCTCCTGGCTGTATACATGGTCAGTCAGCTCGGAGCTTTATGAGATCTGAATGAGAACAGAATAATTTATGAGGCAGAGCACAGTGTTATATTCATTGGGGTTTGTTTTTCTCATCAATATGAATAAATTAAACACATTCAGGACTTTTGTCTAGCATCAATGCCAACTGCACAGGCTCCATAATATTAAACTCAAGCAGACAGTACCCACATCCAAACTCTGTATCTATTGCATCTGACCTCTGTTAGCTACAGATCAATATCTGGAGATCATCTTTGGTAAACTTTATGGTAAAGTTTATCCCACCCAGGGATGGTAAACTTTATCCCACCCAGGCTGGTGCCAGTATGGTTCAAGCATCTGGTCTAGTAAGTTCCACTGCCTGGGACCCTTTTCTGGCTTTCTGTTTAATTTACTAGGATTGATTTTGCCACAGTATTAGTAGTCAGGCAAAAGTTAAGTTGTTACCCAAGCACCTGAAAACTGATGGCAGGTCCCTGCTGTGTGCAGGTCTATGAACACTGACACTTTTCTATGAAAAGAGTAATCAAGACAAGAAATATTCCACTTTGGCATTGTAGAGGGAAAGTCTACCTGCCAGCTGATGTAGAACATTAAATTACTTTTTAGGTTTAATCTGAAGCAAAACCATTCCTGAGTGAGGGATTTAAAAACTGGCAAAAATCTAGCAGGAAGGAGAATGACTGCTCCAACTGAGTGGTTTGTTGATCCCAGTTACATCACACATGCAGACTATCAGCATGCACAGAAAGTGTTCCTGTTGTTCAGAAGAGTCTGTAAGGAGAAAGAATTGAACTTTCAGGCCCAATGAGAAAGAATTGTTTACACTTTGGTGTATCTGGCTGGATATGTCATTCCTACTAGATGTATCACTTATTTCTGAAAGATTATGTTAAGGTTTGTCAGCTGAAGGGAAGCATAATGTTTCTTCTTTCCCTTGTGACCAATCATTCATTAAAACATTAAATGCAGTACAAGATCGGGCATGAACCTCCAACACTGTGTTTGGCACTAACAGGGCAATTCTGTAATCTCCAATGCTGCCATTTGATAGTTTGTTAGAACAGAGGACTGCTGTGTTTATCCAGGTTTTTGTACTGGAGCCTACCCTGGAACATTTCAGTTTGTGCACATACAGGCTAAACAAAGCAGCATTTGATAAACACATATTTGTAGGCTATGCAAAAGTCTTTATTATCCACCTGCCACCATGACGACCAGGGCCAAATTAGATTCTGAAAATACCACTCAGCAACCATGATGCCTCGAAAGTGCATTTAAGATTACAGCTTTTTGGGAAGCATCATGGACCATGTGAGGACTGGGAAAGCCCCAATTATTTCCCTCAGTCTTACTTAGATCCTTTCATGAGTATGCAATTCAGTGTATATTGCAGACAAACTGACTAGGTTCAGCATGGAGCACAAGCACCAGCCAACTCCATCACACACCCAGGAGACAATATGGGGCTTCACAGCTGTTGATGTTCTGCTTATCTCATGGAGAACAGAATCCTGGAAAGCTCTGCCTCTGAAAAAATTTAGAGATGATGGTGGATAGTATCTAAAGGTCTCAACCAAAACCAAATGTAAGCTCCCTGGAGCTGACAGAGACTGCTGACAAATTCCACCTCTCCTTACATGTTGTAGTTGTCAAGTGTTTTTGAACTCCTCACCTGCATTTTTCATGCGACTGTTCAGTGTTTTCTGCATAGATTATATTTCATTCTTCTTTCAAACAGTCTTTCTTTCCAGAGACCTAGGCACTGAAGAACTCTGATGCTAAGGGACCATCTACTTGCAGGAGGACTTGCCAGACCTTCAGCCTATGAGATACCTGACTGCAAGCCACAGTTAATCTCTTCTCTTGCAATGAATTCAAATCCAACTGTTTGGGGTTTTTTTCTTTAAATGAATGCCTTTACAACTGTGATATAGTAATTCTTTTTGATTTTGCCTCAATTCAAATTTCTTTTCTAGACAGAAAAAGTAGTAAGTTCAACATAAAAAAATTGAAGGAATCCAATTCTGCTACAGTTCTGCCAATCAAGTTTTCATAATGATGTTGCTGCACATACACTCAGGTAGTGGGAGAATGCAGACCTACCTCTCTAGACCCTGTGTAAGATATCTAGCAAGAGCCAATTGCCTACAACAGGACTGTCATCCATTTCATTCCCCATTATGTGAGAAAAGGTTTCCTTTGTTACTTAATTTTGTGCTGTAGTCAGGACATTGAAGCTTACGAAGTAGGGAGAGAGAACAAAAGAGTGTAATGCAGCACAGGCACACACACACACACACAGCTAATGGGGTGGGAGGTAGGACAATAACGTCTTTAGGGTGTGTCCAAGCCTGCTAGGGTGTCTGTACTTTGCTCCACCCACATGGGCTGCTTTTCAATGACCCAGCAACTTGCTTGGAGCTTGTTTAGGATACTCTGCAGCCTGGTCTGCTCTGGGTGGTCAAATCATTCATTGCTAAGTATTTTCTATTCGTTTGCTTGGGTCATGGATTGTCTCAGTTTCACTGGAAATTACTGTGAAATTACTACTGTTACTCAAATGATGTACAGGGAGTTCTTGCAATCTTCACATGAAATGTAGCTGGTACTATATATTCAAACATCTCACATGTATGCATACAGACTGAGAACATATTCTGGAGTTGAAGAAGCCCTGACTGGGTTCAAGAGTTGAACATGCCTTGCATCTAAACATGAGCGAATCCATGAATTTTGCTTATTACCATTTAATAATCCAATTTTTGTCTGAGTCTGTTTTCAAGGCTTGTAAAGAGCTATGTAGCAGAGTGTACTACATGTTTTCTAATGGGCTTGTTTTCTATTGACATACTCTGGAGAACGTCAATATATACATGTAAATTCATGCCGAATAAAGAAAGGCCAGGTTCCCTGTCTCACCTTCTGTTGCCTATAAGTTATCCACACCCTGAATTATTTGCTGGTTAGGGAGTCAAAAATTGTGGGAACATGCCAATAAATTAATTTCTTGCTCTCTCAGAATCTTCCTGATACTATTTTTGATTGTATGATTTGGGGTTTTTTTGTTGTTTTCCCATCTGTGTTTTGGTTTCTTTTCCAAGATAAAATATGCTCTGACCAGCTCTGCTATTTACCTGCAAAGTAATCAAGGGACAGGAACATGTTGGACCAGACTTACACTATGAAAAACAGGAGACATGCACTAAATACAACAAACAAATATTGAAGTTAATGAAATTCATATTTGGCTCTTTTTTTTTCCTCCATGCTATTGCTAACACATTAATAACTTTGAAGAAGTTGGAATCTATTTTAAAATTAAATATTTTGATTCTCCCAATACCGTATTAATACAGAAGACTGTATATAAAGCATAAAATATGCTATTAACACATTATAATACAGGTTTTCAACACCTTTTGTTAATTCCAGTAAATAAGTGGATGCTTACTTCACTAAAACAAATGTAGACAGTGACAAATTTTTACTTGACTACATAGCACTTCTTATGCTCTGACACTTTAGGGTTCTGCTTTTGTTAAAGTTTTTTGTACCCTCCACAAGAAAGGAATATCCAGAACATTTTATATGTTAGATGCAAGCATTTGCTTCCACTCTTTTGTACGAAAGGTGACAAACCTTTATTAATTCCTTTTGCCAGTTCCTTCTTTTTACCTTGCTTCTTCAACAATTCACAGCTCCCTGCTCGTTATCCCCATCACCTTC
>NW_008660607.1:5388-12358 GCF_000695815.1 Acanthisitta chloris
TCACAGTAAGAAAGCTCTCTTGTAATCTGGGCCAGATTGAACTTCATGAAAGATTCCTAAACTATGCATTAAGTTCATCATGTTTCTGAATCTGCTTCAGTGCAGAATCAACCATGTGCTCATTTGAACTCACTGACAGTTTTGTTTCCCAGGTGAAGTTTCATTTGTTGCTATTTTCAGAGTTAACTGAAAAAGCATCCAAACAGACAGAAGTTTCAGTACATTCCTGGAGAGAATTGTAAATGATATCTGAGGCATGAAAAGTTTACTTTAATCTGGAATGGCTTGTTTTTCTAACGTCCAGAGCTACTTCAATAGACAATTAAGTGGCAAGAAACCAACACTGTAGCTATATTGTAGATAGCATAACAAGCCAAATGCAAATGTACAGAACATTTTATGCTGTTCTTTGTAACCAATAAATGAGCATAACAACATATAGAACAGGAACAAGGAATTAATTAAAGTTAGATTAACATATAGTGAGATTTTTTGCATCTCTGCTTGAGTTAGATACAAGTTGAAAGAAAGAAAACAAAGACAAACTGTAAAAATTGCTGTCTTAACTTTGATTAAGTGTACACAAATAATGTGACTGTGAAATCTATTTGCAAGCCTCTGTTAACACCTTTAAATTGCCTGAAAATAGAGAAGTACTTGCAAATGAAATATGCTAAATCAGTGAATCAGTCCTTAGAGTTGCGCTGTTTCTTTGCCTGTTTGCTTGTTTTCCAGCTGGTTCCACCTAAACCCATCCTGATACAGTTCATAGTGAGGTAAATTTTCATCTCTCATTTGCAAATATATGTGTGTGAGAGCAATACAGGCAAGTAGATAGGTAGATACTGTCCCTCTGGGTCTTAGAAGAAATTCCTTTCTCCAGAGGGAAGGAGGGAGGAGGATTCCACCATTCAGAGATGTAAAAAAGCTGGGGCTGTTTCTAGAGGTAATGGTGCTGCTGAAATACCTTACAACCTGGGTTGTTTTGATTTGCTTAGCATGCTTAAAACTGTTGTTAGATTTGTTCTTAATTCCTAAGTCTTTGTCAGGACCAAAAGACAAAGATTGCTGAATCTGGGGTTTGTTTCTTCTTCTTTTGCCTTTGTCTGTCACATAGAATATAATCGGTAGCAAGGTCTAGCAGAGGCACATTCCACCTGGACATTAATCTCTCCTATTGTAGAAACCCAAGATCTTGTAGACTGCTTTGTGAACTGATAGAAATTTTGAGGTTTGGGGGTAGGGTTGAAATTTTCCCTATATTCCCCATGAAATTGCATTTTTCTGGCTGTAGGAGTTGAGCGAGCTGGCTCATCAGTGACCTTTCTTGACTTAGCATAGTTATCTGCAATTGTGGGGTTTAAAGTTGGTGGCTCTGGTGATACCTTCAGTTGTACATACCAGAGCACAGAGGTAAGCATGGGAATTGCCAGTCACAGGGCTCCCACCATATGAACAAAGGCAGGGGCTGAAGTGGAGCAGTGCTTTGGGTGCTCAGTCCTTCAGTCTCTCACTGCTGAGATAAAGTATTTTGCATCTAGTAAGGTGGACAAGGATGCCCTGTTGGACAGAGGCTGTGCTGGGCCCAGGATGTCTGGGATGTATCAGGACACATCACTGTAGGACCTCATCACAGGTAACAAGCTGGACTATCCTCTAACCTCCATTTCCTTTCCTCATTCCATATGGAAGAAAAGTAATTAATTTAGCCCCTGAAAGAGTCAGTTAAAGAGGAACGATTTGACAATTTTAAAAACTTCTGTTTCTTTGTAGGCAATTTTGTAGAGGAAAACCTTTTTTAAGCCCTGGTCTTATAAACTCACAGGCAAATACGTATGTGTCTAGACTTCCAGTGCATTTTCCCCATCATATTCACTTCATTTTTAGACAGATGCTGCTCAAACAGGGTATGAATGTGCATGCACATGCAGTGCTGTGGCGCAATGGTATTCTCAGTGTAGTAAGTATGTTCTGACTGTAGTTCCTTCATCTGCATTCAGAGAGGCAGCATGCAGCCCTGCAAACTCAGAGGTTGTCGTTCCAGCTCCCCCCCCCCCCCCCCAAGAGGGACTGGGGAGGAAAAAGTAAAAGCATTCTGTCTGTTAGGAGTGGCAATAAGAGAGAAAGACAATGGATGGGCCCGCTGGCCAATATATTTTTAGATAAATCAAATTTCTGGTCTATGGTTAGGGACAGTTATTAATCCTGTCTCTGGGACTTGAATTTGTTGCCTTTTGGAAGAACTGGGAAAAACATTACCCTTGTCAGCAGACTGGACTAGGTTACAGTTTTGTCAGAATATGTTATTTCATCCTTCTCCAGAAGAGTCTGAGCTCCCTAAAGAAAGCAGAAATATGGACTAGGAGAATTAAATTCAAGCTCCCATAAATTATCTCATGCTAGGTATCTGTTTTCTGGCTGGTTCCATGTTGAACTAGGGATGGTTAAAGGCATTGCTTTGACAAGATGGGAAATGGGAGTGGACAACCTACTCATTTCTCCTCAACAGAGAAGGTGGTGGGTCTGTCAGCATATTTAGTATGAATAGCCTCTTATAGCTGCTTCAGACAAGCATGCAGAGAAATAAAATTGTCACTGGTAAGCTTTGTACAGATTTGTACTTGTTTGTACATCAAACCAGGCAGAGAAAATTGCTTACTAGCCTTTTTATGCTCTGATAATTCTAAGCTTTTGATCATTGGAAAAGCTAAAATAGTTTTTAGCTTTTCCAGTGACCATGGAAAAATCAAAGCTTTTATGCACTTTAATAACCTACTCTACTGCAACTTGGCATGGCCACCCTCAAGAGCTGGTGGCTCAGGTCAGCACATGAGTTTAGGCCACAAGTCCAAGGCAGTGACCTGAATGCTCAGGGAGTGGCACAGCTCCATACAGCATTTTCAGACTATAGCACCTCTATATTTTCTTTTTCCATGTTGTTTGTAGAATATTGGGAATAGTTGAATGGACACCCCCCTTGCTGCAGGGGTTTGATCAGAGAACACCACAAACTTGTTATTAAGCTGTTGGTACCTGGTTAGGATTGTTAACCTGTTGTGACACTCCTTCATGACTAATTGTTTATCTCCTAGTCTATAGTTTTGAATAAACTATTGAGTAAAAATCTCCTGTGCCTGGAAATATCTGCAGTTCTGACAAATGAACTTTATTTTGTAAGACAAATATTCCATTTATTAAAAGTGATCTGTTATAATGTATAAAATTTCTTTAAAATAAACTTCATCTGATAATTTGAATTTTCTGAGATTACCTAAATATAAATGCATTAAACCAACAATGTCTAGAGGGGTATCCCCCAGACACTGCAGTAACATAGACTGCACATTTCCTGTGTGTACCATTCAGAACACCACTCCCTTCAAACTCTTTCCAGCTGCAAGTCTCCAGCTGTAGCTGACTGAAAGGAGTGACATATCAGATAAGAACAGGCTGAACAATATAAAACTCCTCAAGTAAGGTAATTTAAGGACCTTTTTTGCATTACAAATGTACCTGAGCTAAGGCCCCTAATTTGAACATCTGAAGCTGAGACTTAAAATCTATGTTTGGATTCAGATTTGAGTGGTTCAGTTTTAGTCATGAGCTATGAAGTTCTTCCTTTCACTCTGTGGCTTGTGTCCATCTCTGCTCCTGCAAGTTAGACTCATTTGATTGGAATACTTTCTGAAGAGATTTCTAGCCTATGTGTTCATCAGTTTAAAATGGCTCCAGGATATTTTCTCTTAAAGTTCTGGTTTCTACATGTCCATGGATCATTCTTAGGATTAGGGCAAACAAGTCGTATTCAGAAATTCCTGGTATCTATGCACCCAATAATTTAATACTTGAAAGCAGTGGGTTTCCATCATGGGAGAAGAAAAATGCAGTTTTTCCACTGAAATATACAGAAAAGGATATGCAAAATAATTGCTTAATTTCTTCCCACCCTTGAACAAAAAGACCTTTATATTAATCATTATGAGCCAAAGATGTATACAGGAATCATCATTTGCAGCTTCAAACATATTTGAAATCCAAGTATTTTCACTGGCTCTTATCAGGTTCATATTTGAATCACAGAGTCTTAGAATGTTAGGGGTTGGAATGGTCCTTACAGACCATCTAGTCAGTCCCAACCCCCTGCCATGGACAGGGACACCCCCTCACTAGATCAGGTTGCTCAAGGCCTCATCCAGCCTGGCTCTGAAGGCTGCCAGAGTTGGGGCATCCACTACCTCCCTGGGCATCCTGTTCTAGTGTCTCACCACCCTAACAGGAAAAAACTTTTTTGTAATATCTAGCCTAAATTTCCCCTCCTTCAATTTGAATCTATTAATTTATCTACATGTTTTGTTGTATCAATGTACATCTCAATCTCAGCAATATTAAGTTAGAACTAAATATTATGAAAAGTTTACATTTGAACATTTCCAATTTTAAAAAAAAAGGCCTAGCAATGAAAAATGTGGAATGACTTTATTATGCATTACTCCCTAAAGATAAATATTGTTCAAGTTCTTTGCCAACTCCTTTTGGCAAGTTAAGTTATTCCAAACAATAATAAATGCATACCAGTAGCTTTCCACATTATTTGTGTTGAATGACCACTTATTAGATATATTTTTATTTAGAGTTTCTTTCCAAGAACACTAAAAATATCTATATGAGAAATACTGAACTATATGGAAACTATATGGGAGACAGTGAATTGACAGTAGGTGGACAGAATCTACTTCTCTGAAAGATGTAGTACTATAGTATTTCCAAGAAATGGGACACTTCAGTTAATGAGGTGACACACTGTGTTTTTGAAGGGGTCAGTTCATTGAGAAAATCAGCATCTGAGCATTTGTGAGTGCCATGTAACAACTCTCTGTACTAAACCTGTAACTTGCGACAGAAGCAGGACATTGTGGCTCTAAAAAGCATTTAATTCCTCATTACGAGGAAATACTTTCATATGATGCTAAGAACAAAGATACAACCAACTTCACTACTGTAAGAGTAATCCTAATAGTGAATACAAGATTATATAGAGACAAGTAAATAAGGTAAATGCACTGATGGGAATGTAGTGGGGAGAAGTATATGCAATGTCTGAATGAAAAAATGCAGAATGTTTAGGGGGAGCACATATTTTTAAGATATAAAATTATGTGGATTAAATATGTACATGTTTATAGTCTGGCATCTTGCATGTGTTACATGGCTAGCTATGTCTGAAGAAACTCTACCAGAACAGTGTTAAGACAAGTGTCTCCTTATTAATAAGATCTATAGTTCATAAAAAGGCAGACTACGTGCTGCCAGTTCAAATGCTCTGAGAAATGTCCTCCAAAATTCCAACAGTTCAGGTTGCTGCCCTAGTGGTACTGCCACCTGTGCTGGGGAAATCTTTTCCCATTTGTCTGGGCATACCTGTGGCACATTGTCAACAGCCAGCATGGCAATCAAGTCATCAGGGACCTCATCCCAAAATTTGTACCCTCACCTCCCTGCTGCTCATTTTTCTTTGATTATTATGTATGTGTGAGAACAGTCATAAAGAGTAATATGAATTCTAACTTGAGGCTTCACCTCAGCTGTAAATGTAATCATGATTTGGTTTGATTTAAAACAGCACTACATCACAACTGATATTCCCACCTTTCCTCTCCTTTACCACCAAGCTCCTTTTATGAACTCAGAATGAAATCACGAGGTTGGAAGAGGATTCTTTTCTTTCTTTGCGCTTTATCACTGGTAATAACTTTCTACATTTCTTGAGTCTTTCTGACCTCTGAGTGTGATCATCTACAGCAAGAATTGTCTTGCATACTAATGAATATATTCCCTCAAGTCCTGATCTCAGTGTGCCACATACTGTCTTTCATGCACAAAAAGAAAGTTGTAGAATAGGATTTTGAGCAGAAAATTAGGCTCTAAGGAGAGTGACTAATATTTATAATAGTTCATGTTTTCTTGAGAACTTTAGCTCTTTGGGGAAAGAAGGGACAAAAGGTTACATTTTTCTGCATTTCTCCCTCTCTAACTGCTAGATATAGGGTATAATTTATGATCCATCTAAATATGGACCTAGACTTTTTCTACAACCATCCCCTCTGGGGAAGGTTTGGGACAGCCCAAATAGTTATTTTTATCAACTCCTCCACTCTTTAAGATTCTGTTTTTAAAACTGTTGGAGATAAAGACTTTCAGTGCACTAACTCTAAAACTGAAATTTTAAGCTGTGCCCCTTCCGAGCTTGATATGAACATGACAAGCCATGATTGAAGAGAAGCACATGGGGGAATAAAGTTTTGACATTACTGGTCTCCCATTTAAAAATTTTTGTTAAACTAAAGCAGCTGTAAGAAGAGTCCCTATTCTGTAATAGACTTTTAGCATCTCAGCTGAGCATTTCTTCTGAATTCAGGACAATTCACTAGGCAAAATTAATGTTTGGGGCTGGAAAATAATCTCTAGCACTATGTGTGCTCCTCTGCCACACTTCATACTGCTGACCTGAGAACTTCTCCTAAGCATGTGGATAAGGACAGGAATCATTGAAATAGCTTTTCTGAGATCTAGATTAAGCCTGTAATCCTTAGACAGACTTTAAAAAGAGTGCTGAAATAAGATGTAGCCACATCTTTCCTTATTTGCCTGAAATTGAATGATACCTCTTCTCAAAGCAGTATCCAAAATAAACTTTCCTTTTCTTTTAATCCCTCAAAACAACATGGTCATTCATAAACTATTCTGTCAGTCTTTTGTATACCACTTTTCATGTTCTGTTTTACAAAACAAGATATATAATTAAATTAAATAATACCTTCAGGCTTGAATACACAGTATGAGAGCAGGTCTGAACTAGATGTTTTGTTCCAGTATATCTTCAAAAGCAGTAAACTTAATGTCCTCATATGCCACTGAACAAGTTACTTGCCCTGATGGCATACTTGTCACTGAGTTGGGGCACTGAAGGTTT
>NW_008660607.1:12387-20746 GCF_000695815.1 Acanthisitta chloris
CTTGTTCTGACCTCTCATTTTCACCCATCCCTGATTACTAATTAAGACAGTGTTTCCAGAGAGGTAACCTCTAAGTCCTCCCCTGCTGTTTTCCCAGACCAGATACTGCTTGAAGCAGTCCCACAACTTCTTTAAACAGACTTTTTTTATTTCTAATGATTCCCATCTGGCAGAAGAAGAGCATAAAGCAGCAAAAGGCCGGTATATCTCTGTCTCAGTTAAACCCATCCCTGATTACTAATTAAGACAGTGTTTCCAGAGAGGTAACCTCTAAGTCCTCCCCTGCTGTTTTCCCAGACCAGATACTGCTTGAAGCAGTCCC
This sequence comes from Acanthisitta chloris, assembly GCF_000695815.1. Lineage (NCBI taxonomy): Eukaryota > Metazoa > Chordata > Aves > Passeriformes > Acanthisittidae > Acanthisitta > Acanthisitta chloris. Next base: position 12,710 of record NW_008660607.1, read on the forward strand.
ACAACTTCTTTAAACAGACTTTTTTTATTTCTAATGATTCCCATCTGGCAGAAGAAGAGCATAAAGCAGCAAAAGGCCGGTATATCTCTGTCTCAGTTAAACATTGTCATTTACTTGCAGAGTTGGGATAAATTCCCCTTCTTTTGGAATGTTGATACGAAGGAGATGAGCAGCACAACCCTTTGCTGTGCCTCTCTGCCACTGACTTCTGTGATCCCTTCCAAGTAACAGCTTCAGATGATCTGATCCGAATCTCTCTTAAGTCATAGGTTATCATCAGTCATTTAGGTCTTGTATTCCCACCCCCCTCCACATTGTTTCCTTGGTTATATAACTGATGTCCTTCTTTGGAGAAGTTTTGTATGCATTCTGCATAGCTAACATGCTTTAGCAATCTTTTCTCTCTCCTAACTGGGGCTGTGCTGTCTAGTTGCCTTGCCTTACAGGTTTCAAGACAGGCCAAGGGTTTTGTGGTGGTGTGTGAATTCATCCTGCCTCTGTCATGCCTTGCCCCAGGATTCACTGTGGCCTTGTTTGAGAGGTCTCCACTGGTGGTGAATCATGGCAACCTTCCATATGGCTTGCACAAACATATCCTTCTTGTAAGAGGTGGGATTTTAGGGATCCTTTTATTGTTTTCATTCTCCTACTCTGTGTGAGAATGCTGGGGTAGTGAAAAGACTGTCATTCTCTGTGCTGCATTATGGATTCTGGTTGTAAAGGCAATGCTTAGCTGGTGTCATCAGAGTTGTGTAAGGGAGCTGGAGCTGTTCTGCATCACCTGCTAACATCACCCAAAACTCAAGAGTTCAGCTCACCAAAAAGAACAAGGGGACTTTCAGGTGATGTAAGTAGAAGGGATTGTTTAGTTTGCTTAGGGCAGTAGTGGATACTGAAGAATGAAATGGTTGCCAAAATCTACAAAACAGGATGGTTCTCCATACCAGTTGTCCCATAGCACATTCTTATATGAGGTTCCACTGAACAAAAGTTAAACAGACAATTCAAAAATTATTGTGTATTTAATTAATACTAATGCCATTCTCCTTAATCTAGCTACAACTGTCTGTCTCTGTGCTTCCAGGGATAAAAAATTTTCTCCTGAGACACTCACAACTGAACTAAAACAACTTCTGGAGTTTACCAAATTCTTCTGAAATACCAAGCTCTTTGCCAGCTGCCAAAGGCAAGAGTGTAGATGGAAATGGCCTTTGTCTGGTCACAAAGACTGGGTGAAAAGCACTGCTGTTAAAAGCTCATTATGAAATAGACAAAGGTATGTACTACACTGCTCAATAGATACTAAAAAACATTAGGATTAAAACGATCATAAACAGTTTTAACCTGAAAAGTATATGAAATGCCAGAAGCAGATCACAAGGAAATTGATTTTGAAAAATCACCTTCCTTCAATACAAAACTTTCCAAATCAACTCATGTCATCACCTATTCATAAGGAATTTGGCAGGCATGTACCAATCCAACTGGTATTGTTTTATAAAGCCAAGAAAAACAACCAATAAATTTAATAGTACAGTCTTTGGCTAACCAAAATCTGTGGAAAACCAGGATTATATCTTCCATTTCTTCTCCTTCTCCTCCACTCCCAGAAAGCTTTGTAGACTTAAACTGGATTTTCAACAAAATTTAAGTGCCATATCCTTAACCTGTGATTTTATAGCCAACCCACTCAGCATCTGTAGTGCCTCTGAGCATGTCCAGAACTGCCCTGCATCTTAACAGGGATGACATGTCTGGCACCACCATCATACCTAATCCCAGCCACATCCCAAACTTGGCTTCCTTCCTGCCAAGCTCCTCACAGGCCCAAGCCCAGGCAGCTTTCCCAGGTGATACCTGAAAAACACTGATGGGTTCAGGCTCCCTACAGAATGTGTTGAGGTCAGATGCCTCTTTCTAAATTATTTTTTTTTTGTGGCAGCACCCGTGAAAGGAGAAGTTCTCATGATGCCTCTTCTGTTTTGTTTTTTTTCACTCTTCTATAAGATAATAGTATAGTAATTGAAGGAGGAAGGAATGAAGGGCCCTAGATTCAACATTTACTGAGGGTGAGAGTATTAAACTTCACATCTTCAAGTATGACATGACAAATTATTTGAGAATCTGTTTGTAGAAATCAAATGCAAGAACCAGAACTTCCAGTCACATCAGGGTATGAACCACAGTTTCCAGGAAACATGAAAGAAAACATTTTTGCAGTCATCACCCATTTGTAGGGGTAACTTCCTGTCTTAAGAGATAAGATGCTAGAAAACTAATCTTTTCCATTGCTAATTGTTGTCATTTCTTACAGAACAAATCCCAAAAAATGCCATCACAGAAAAATCATATTTAAATGTGTAGGAGCTGATATCTCTAACACTATTATATTTCCCCTGCTTTTGCTAAATTCTGGCCTTGTTTGCCTTAGTGAGGCAGTTGTAGTTGTATGGGAAAAGGCTTCTTAACTACTTTGTTATTTTGGAAACTGAAAACTTTGAGGCAAAAATATTTCCACTGAAAACCAAGAATTTCTGTTTGGGAATGTTGCCCAGTTGCCTGTTGCACAAGTAATCTGCTTGTCCCATGCTGCAGTTCTTGTGCATCTCTTGGGAGGGGATGAAACCTATTAGTGAGCACAAGAAAGCAACAAAATAGGCAATAAATGCATGTTCTTGTATCTTCCTCTCTTGTCTGACCAAACTCTACAGAGAGATGAAATGTTTCACCATAAAACTCTGGAAATTACTACACCAGCCTCCACTCTCCCAATTCCAGTTGATGCTACTCAATGCTTGACCCACAGCCCACCAAAAATCACAAAGGGCTTGATAAAATTCATGCAGTTTGCGACTACCTCCACTTTCAGGTCAGAGCTGAGTCTCAGCTTTTGAGTATGGTCCAGGAAAGGGAATGAAGTCATGGAAGGAGACTTTCCCTGGTTTATGATCAGTGCACCAGTGAGGTCAGAGAGAAAAAAAGTGTTTCTTAGGCAGGAGGAAGTTTGATAACAATCATGGAAAATGCCATAGTCACTTAAAGTAATTTTCATAATGTTGGATGCACCTTTAGAGAATACAAAAGTTACTGCTTCTGAAGTAACAGCAAGTGAAAAGCTAAAGAAAAGACAGAAAAGATCTGCTAGTATAACAGCACTGCTGAAATCTGGACCTAGATTTCCCCTAAGCTTGACCCTTTAATCCTGGGATACAATTGAGGCTTTGTCAGACCTAGAATCTGGTCTTCAGATACTGAGTACTTGTCCTACTAGTTCCAAAGAGACTATAAATCATTTAGATCAACACATCAGTTCCCCCCAGAGCCAAGAAAATGACACATTCTGAGTCATAGCCCATCAAATATTTATGAATCATATCACATTAAATAAAAATTGAAAAAAGAAACTGTGAGAGAAAATAATGTTTAGATTTATTTCCCTCTTTTGAATTCCCATCTGAATTGACTTCTGAAGATCTGCTTAAATACAACGCCTGATTTTTTTTTTTTCCTGAGAAAACAAGCCCATTTCAAAATAGTCTTAAGACTTTGCAGTGTGCAGTACATGGGATGTGCAAGGCAAAACTGATGACTAACACTGTAGGCATTATTTATTAACTTTAATTCATACAATCTCATATCCTCCTGTCAGTTCACTCCTCCTCCTCCTCCTTTATTATTACAGATGAATGAAAACTGATGTTTCTGCATTCTTTTTAAACCGTTAAAATATGTTAATTATCGTGGGTAAGGCAACAGAAATAATAACAAGACACTGTTTCTGAAATTTTCAGCTTCTTGTTGCAGCTGTTTCTTTACTTAAGTATAGTTTGAAGCATAACCAATTAAATGATTTTAAAAAAAAAACCCAAACCACACTGTTCTTTGGAATTTTACAGGGCCAGTCAGAGGTTGTTAACACTAATACTTGGGCAAGTCTTCTGAAACAGTATGACACTTGTGTATTCTGAGATCCAAATGTGCTTTCAAAAGCTGTTTTATTGCAAGAAAAAAGTACAGGAAATGGGAAGGGACTAGCGTATACTTCCCTGTGGCTACTGAGAGCACCTGCCTGCACTAGGCCGGGTCAAGAGCTTTCATTGCCTGGGATCAAGAGTTGGGAATCTGCTCCCAGGGCAATACATTTGCTCTGAAACCCAAAAGGAGCTCATTTAAAAAAAAATTAAAAAATCACGGTGCCTTTAAATTTTATAAAAGAGCAAATCATTAGAGCCTTCTTTTTGCAGCGGGGAAGATCCAGCTTCAGCTCTGGTCATGGTCTACAGGAGCTAAAACCCATTGCCTGCATCCCTTTCCCTCCTGAGAGAAATGTTGAATTCTGGTCAGGGAGAAGTATTTGCTACCTCTCACTCCCCTTGAGGATGAGCCAAAGTGAGCCAAGGGTGATGGTTTAAACTGTCTGAGAAGGAGAAGTATGCTAGGTTGATGGTGGCCCTGCAGCTCCTTGACTTAGGTCATCAGGATGAGCAGGTATAGGACTGCAGGCTGTCCTAGAAGGACTGTCAGCAGTGCTTAAGCACTTCCATGTGTATCTTCTCCCCTTTCAGTAACATGAAAGCAGAATGAATTGGCCCTGGCTTTATCAACAAAGAGAATCAATACCTCTTGCTGTGGGCACTGAGACCTATATGTAACCTGAATTAAGTGAAGCTTTTAAAGGAAGCCTCTGTGATCACACAGGCTGGATTTAGGTGTCACTGTGTAGATGCAACCTGTGCACCTATCATTCCTTCCCCATGCAGAAGAAGTAGGTTGGGAATATAAGAACCCCAAGATTAATCCTTTTAATCTTAGAGATTTTGTAGATTGCATGTACTAGTTATCAGTATTTAATTTCTATGGAACAATATCCATATCGACTTTTTGAACGGTGAAGTAGTCTGAACAACTGTTTCTTCTGGTGTTTCTGATATTTATAGTCATCCTAAAGGACTACTTTTATCTCTTCAGAGTGAATGAACACGAGCAAAAGAAATGGATTTTTTTTAACTGAAAGTTATGAATCAACTGTAAAGAACAACAACTGGTTCTTGTCAGTGTTGGCCAATGACATTACCTTTGCATTTGTATAGTACAAGTTATATAAGCATCATGCAACAAAGATGGATGAGGATGTACCATATTCCTTTACAATTACATGGCAAGTGGTGAGGGATATAATTCATGTCTGTAAGGCACTAGATGCAGCAAAGAAATTACAAACAGACCTTCTGTATCTCTAACAGAGGAATCAAGGATTGAATCCTGCAGCTTTAAAAATGCAATTATGTGCAGATGTGACATTTGCTTAATAGCAATTTTTTAAAAAAGTTATGAAAATTTATGATCTGAAAGGAGAGAAATTAAGGCTAGGAGGAGTTACTTTGGGGTAAAGTATTTTTGTGTTGTTGTTTTTAATCCCTGGAGATAACTCCTACCGCAAACACCTACTTTGTGGGTATCATCAACTACATCTCCAGCTGCAGAGCTAAAGATTAGTCTTATGGCAACAGATTCATGAATGAATGAGAACTGGGGTCCTGATTTTGAAAGAAATGTCCTCACACTTCTAAGACAGCACATTTCAGGAGAGGTTGTCTTCTCCAGTGTCCTGAGAAGTGGAGTTCTCATGCTGTGATGCATTCTGACCAGCGGAGTGGACAATACCACTGTGTTGCGTGCAAACAGTGGACAGAGCCACAGCTCACATCTGTCACTGAGGTTTCAAAGGGACAAGACCAGGCTCAGCTTTAACCAAGAGCTTTCCAGGACTTCAGTCCTATGTTTTACATATATTTTAACCAAATGTGAGTTTTGAGGAATGGAAGTATCAGAGTGAATAATTTCCAAAATGAGAAAAATGCCACTATGTAATCCTACATTTCATAGTTGCAGCAAGAGCTGGACATAGATGTGGTTGAAAACTGAGGGAAATGGAAGTTGCTGTGACAATATTTTCAGGCCAGTAAAATACAGGAAATATCAAAAATCTTTGGGGGACTGTGGATTATGAGATTAGCACATTAGTTTTATCTATTTGTAGAATTCAGAGAATTTGGGAAGGACTTTGTGGAGCTTATTGGGGAAAACATAATCTTTAAACCTCAGGAAATCCCACTGTAGGTTCTCATGAGCTGAACTGCCAGGGCTGTCTGGCAGATGAGAGTTATTATATGTCTGGGAAGAGCATGTGACAGTTTCCAGCTTCCTGCATAACAACCAAAAAAATCTTTCACTTCTCTAGATGATTAGGAAACATAACAGCCTCGGCTACAAGATCATTTCTTTACATTGCTTTTGTAGAGCAAATTCTGAGTAAATTTAACTACAAACCTTTTTGAGAAGAAGTTTGGGGAAGTGATAACTATTCATTACACAATATTTTCTTAAACAGGGTACCCTTGGGAAAATGCATTGTCCAGAAACTGGAGCAAATAACTATGCCATTATATCATAAAGTTCATGTTTAGATGAATAAAATAAATTTTAAAACAAGAAATATTTGTGAATAATGTTATTATTGGCAGCTACAGATATTGTTCTTTAAATTTTGTTTTTTTATGAACGGTACTTACAAGCCAACAGAAAACCAAGAAGTGTCTTTTTGATTTCATTTGTTTTGGGTGTGATTTTTAGCAGGACAGCTTCCTTAAATTCTGTACCAAAAATTCTGTACCAAAAATTCTGTCCTGAAGTGACAGAGTTCATCTGGCCTTGTGGTCACTGCACATCTTTGCTTATACTACACCATGTGACTACATGGATCAGAAGAAAAAAGTGACTTTTTCCTGTTTTTCTGTGATGAGTCTTGGCAGAACTCTGGGTCAAAATCCCTAAAGATTTAAAAACATATTCTACAGGCTGGAGACTCTTATCACTTCAGTTTGTCAGGTGGCACTTTACCTATATAGTCACCTATGGAGATATAGAGCCCAAACAGCAATCAAACTGCTGTTCAGAAAATAGTTCAGAAACACGGTGAACATGGGCCAGAGCAAATAAATGCTATGGCCCAATGCATTTTCTAGCTCAGCTGATTTGCCTCTCCTGCTCCCTTGATTGTGTCAAGTTTATTTGTGTTTGTGAGATCTTAGTGGGACTCTTTGTGTCAGTAAGAGTTCACTACAGCAGGGAAGAATTGCAAAATCTGTTCCCCTCCTGGGGAAAGTGAAGAGGAGGGTGTTTGAGGTTGTGTGTTGTGAGCAAAGGGCAGGGAGGGGAAGGGAAATCACCACTTGCAAAATATCCAGAATTTAGATTTCCTCTTTTGCAACTTCTCCCTTCTCAATTATTATTATTATTCAATGTTTCTACAAGATTTTTTTGTAGTTTCATGGGCCTTTTTTCCCTTTAATTTTTTCTTGAAAGTTGAAAAGATCATATGTCAAATTTGGAGTGAAGTTGATTCTGTATGAAGCCACTGAATGCTTTACACTAGCTAAAGATCTCCTAAACTTAGAGGTTCACATTGCCCTCACTTTTACACTAAATCAAATTTATTTTAGCAGGTAGGATTCCAAATATGTTTTCAGCCAAGCACTGAAGCATCATGTACTGCAGCAGAAAAGGGGTCTGAAAGGCAGAGGGGATATTTCACAATCAAGGACACATTTGCAAAAACTGCTCTTACTTCTTGCTCTGGAGGTGCTCTCAAGTAATGTCACTGGGCAGGCATTCCTCTCAAAAGACTTGGAGATTGTTATCCTGAAGTTTTTGGTGCATAGTAAAATTCAGCTGTCATAACTCAAAATTAACAATTTAGTTGCAGGTTTTGAAGGTGCTTGGAAATACAATATAAAACATTGTTTGGTTCCCAAAGAAGAAATGGCTTAATAATTTGAGGGTTAATAATGAGTTTGTCATTGGAAGCATTCATCAATGAATGCAGCAAGGCCAGAATGATGCAATCTAGATCAATGAAATTATATAAACAATAATGAAAGAGAGAACTTCTCCAAAAGACATAAAAGGCTGACAACCATAAGGATTTAGGTTGACTTTTCTAGAGTAGTTGGCAATAGTGGCAGCTTTTGTGCAGGC
>NW_008660607.1:20792-22861 GCF_000695815.1 Acanthisitta chloris
TTCTCTGGTGGTCATACCCAACGTGTGTATGCATTGGGTCTCAACAGGGTTTTTTTCCAAGTCTATACCACTGAGGTAGAGTTGAGGTCTTAGTGTTGTTAAAAGCACTAATTTTCAAATTAATTTATTTGAAAAGAAAAAAGAAGAAGAGAAGAGAAGAGAAGAGAAGAGAAGAGAAGAAAAGAGAAGAAAAGAAAAGAGAAGAAAAGAAAAGAAAAGAAAAGAAAAGAAAAGAAAAGAAAAGAAAAGAGAATAGATACAAACATAGTAACTTTCCTTCTTCAGTTACAATCAGCATACTTATCTCTGGAAACTGTGGCATGCAAGATAAGTTCCTTTGCTTCATCAACACTTCCACAAAGTTCTCACTGACCTTGTCAGGAAAGTGGTGGTATATGTCCATTTTAAACAAATAAAGCATACTTGCAGTCTCAGCTACATCCTCATCTTTGTGCATATGTTGCATTTGTGGACTGTTGCATTTGCCTATTTCTTAGTTGCTTAAAAGCTAATGTCAGAAACTAATTTAAGACTAGTAAATACAAGGGGTAAGTATTTACCCTGCATAACTTACTTCTTTTCTTTAAATGGAATTGGCAATTTTTGTTGTTATTGCTGTGTTATAACACAGAGTTATCTTTTCCTGATTTCTGTGTGAGGAGAGGGATTAATGGCTTGGGAACACTCCATGAAACAGCCTTTACTCCATGGTGTTGATTACTCTGAGTGTCTACTTAAGATTCCTGGTACTTCCATAGTAGAAGTAGATGAAGATGGTAATAAGAAACTCTGGAGGCAGCTGCTATTTCGTTTTTGGGTTTTTTTCATTGCTTCACAATGCTTTCTGAATAGCTGAATGTTCTTGCATCTTTTAAAAATGCATCTTTAAAACATATTTGTGTACATCTACAAAGATAATTCATATCTACAAGCATTGCTAGAGTAGAGTAGTTTGGGAAAAGGAGCACAACCGCTCAAATAGGGTAATTTGGTAGTCATTAATTTATTAAGCTTTTCTAACACTTGGACTACTTTTTACTATCAGCATTTATTTACTGCAAAATGCCAAAACACAGAGACATGGAGCTGAATCTTCCATTGTAAGGTCTTTAATGAATACAAACTTTCTGGCAAAGCTCAGACCTGATTCCTTCAGACATCACTGTTGTTTCAGCAGCCCCCTTACAAATTTTAAATAACATTTATATGGAAAGGTAAGTTTGGCAATTTATCAAAAATATCAGCATCTTAATACTTTTTAAAGCCTCAAACATAGCAGAAATTGTCTGCATTTGATTTCGTCTCCCAAAGGCGAAAGTCCTTGCTATAATCATCTTAATTTTACATATTAGACTGTAATCCTTTGCCAGATTTATAAGTTTCTGATGCTGCCATTCTTAGCATGCAAGCACCCTCTGCTCTGCTAGATGCTCCTCTGCTGCCAGCTGCTCTTTGCTCCACTGGTAGCTCTGACAAACTATTTGAGCTTTCCTCACAGATTTTGTTATTTTAGCTCTTAGAAAAAATGTTACATGGTGAACTGAGACATTTTATTGCACACAGGATGATCTTAAGTCAATTCCTATGAATCTTTGCCCTCATGAGACTCTTAAAAAGATTTTTCTACTTCAGATCTTACAAGAGACAAAGTCTTGTGGGTCTTTTCTGCTTCTAATCCTTCTTTTTTCTTCGCATCTTTTGTGCTAACAGCTATTGCATTGTATTTGGATGGCAATGCATTATATAATGGCTCTATATGTCAGAGAGTCTCTTGACTCTGTAGAGCTTGAGATCAGTAAAAACAAGGTTGAGTGCCTGTGGGTCACAATCGGCGGGAAGGCCTACAAGGCTGACATCTCGGTGGGAGTCTGTTACAGACCACCCAATCAGGACAATGATGGTGATGATTTACTCTACAGGCAGCTGGTGCATGTCTCAAAATCACCATCCCTCGTTCTTGTGGGTGACTTTAACCTGCCAGATGTCTGCTGGAAATTTAATACAGCAGAGAAAAGACAGTCTAAGAGGTTCCTTGAGTGCTTAGAGGACGATTTTCTACTTCAGCTGGT
>NW_008660608.1:0-281 GCF_000695815.1 Acanthisitta chloris
CCTGATCCAGGACGGACCCCAGTGAGATCTCGGGGGGGCATCTGGGGGTCCCCATGCCCCCCCATCCAGGACAGAACCCAATGAGGTTTGGGAGTTCCCTGGGGGGATTTGGGGGTCCCCATGTCCCCCTGATCCACAACAGACCCCAGTGAGGTTTGGGGGGGACCCTGGTGAGTTTTGGGGGTCCCTGTGCCCCCCGATACAGCTTAATTAGCAAAATAGCAAGGATTGCATAGTACAGACAAGAAGCTTCACTAAGGTGTTGTTTCGGCTTTGATTGC
>NW_008660608.1:406-1153 GCF_000695815.1 Acanthisitta chloris
AGAGGGAAGGTCAGCAAGGCATGCAAAACTGTACAAAGAAAGGGGTAAACGGTTGCATAATAAGGGTGTCCAAAGGGTATTGAGGAAGAGGAGACACTTCATCTTCACAAGCACCAAATGAACACCAGGACTATGGAATGGATGCCAGGAGGGAAGAGACGGAGGAGGAGTACATGATAATGATTTCCGAGAACTAATTATAATAACAACCACCGCTCCTCAAAATAATGAATATGTAATGAGCATTTAACATACATAAATTGTGAAGTTTTTGTCTCCGGTTGCACAAGTTTGGTGTAGCAATCTCCCTTGTGCGCAGCGCTGAATAAACAAATGCCTGCTACTCAGAGATACAAGTCTGGGAGTAGCTCTTTTCCAGCCTTTTATCAAAACAATGATAAGCAGGTAGGAAAAAGGAACCTGGAGGAAAGGAAAGCCTTCATCCCTGCAGACTCTTGGAAACATCTCTGCAGGAACTGCACACACATCTACAGTACAAACAGAAGCACAGGAGCTCCTGTAACGTTCTGCGTCCCACACCGTGACCGTGGCAGCTGGGACTGGCTGCCTTAGGACCCACCAGGGATCACCTAAAAGGCAACGCTAATAAAATACATCTCGGAGGAAAATGTTGAAGTGGTTGTTCGTGAAATGGCAGTGCTGGACTGAGGACTGAGCCCCACAGTCCCAGTTATACATATATACACTGACCATTCTCCATAAAAGTGACAATTTGAGACTGTGATT
>NW_008660609.1:0-3019 GCF_000695815.1 Acanthisitta chloris
CCCCCTTCCCTTCCCCCTTCCCTTCCCTTCCCTATTTTCTCCCCTTTTTTGGTAAAATGTTGATACAAAAGATGAAATGCAAATGAAACCTCCTACTGCACAGAAATCTCTTGGTGTGGTGACTATGGGTTTCTTACATGTTGTCTAGCAGAAGACAGACCATTTCCTGAATTTGTATTGATAAACTCCACTAACTTAAGTTTGCCAATAACCACTCCACTAAGCAATGATTCCAGACCATCAGAGAATAAGGCAGCTTCCCAAAAAGAGGAACAAGTATTTTACCAAGGGTAATGTGCCCATCATGGAGAGGGATTGCAAACTGCAGGGGGTTGGAAGAAAAGAGATGAGGGGTAGAGAGGTCCATAGGGTAGCAAGAGGAAGAACCCATGAAGTGCCTGAGTACCCAGCAGCCCGGGGCCCCACTTATAAAGTCAAAAAATACCCAACAAATGCAGTGCAAAATAATGATATTTCTTACCTACAAAGCATAAAATTTCACTAATTTATTATTTCACTTATTCAGTGGTATAACCCAAGGACTTCACCACTACCACTAGTGGAGAAACCATGTCAATGGAACCAAGAGTCAGTGGGCTAATGTATTATAGCATTGTGAATAAGCATTATGAATAGCAAGAGTATGAGGATTCTGAACAAATAACACTGGCAACTCTTCCAAACACTTGAGTTTATCATCTTAACATCTAGGGGTTTTTTGATGTAAGCATTGAGAGCTAAAAAGGTTAAACCCAACTATAAGAGAGAAAAAAAGCAACACCAAATTTTCAAAGGTTTTTTGACAAGAAAAGACAAAAAAAGCACAAAGAAAAGACAAAAATATCTTCAAATGTCTGCAGTAGCATTTCTTTTATCATGCTATGAGTTACTTATTGCAACAAGTGTTATAGAGAGGAGTAAACTAACCATTTTATTCCTCCTGCAGGCAAAGAGGTTTGGTGTTTCCCTTAGCTTTTTCTTTTTCTTTTCTTTTTTTAACTTAGCTGACTCTTGGTCAATATTAAAAAGCATGCTTGAATGCCAAGTCACTATTAAATACTCTCAAACTGCTCACTCACTGTGCACAGAGAGAAAGAAGTTTCCAACCAAATTTGAATAACAAATTGGAAGAACCTGTAATCAGATTAAAACCTGTGCATGGATAATTTAGTGTGAAATATTAATTTAGGTCTTCTGGGAAAGATATTTATGGACTACTCAGTCACCAGCAGCAAAAGCAAAAAAAGAAAAGTACAGGCATCATAGTTTTGAGAAGTACTCAGAAAAGTCAGAATTTTGGGGATTTCATATGCATTTCAAGACAGTTTCTGTGCTTTGTTTAGATTTTGGTGCACAGATGTTAAATAGATATTCTGGTTTGGGACAGAGAGCCCAGGCCTCCGTTCTTCCATCTAATTACTTTAATTTTACAATTAGAACACAATGCTCTCTTTTCCCTCCTGCTAATGCTCCATCTCCTCCTCACTGTTCTCATAAGTAAATCCTACATGCTCAGTTCCATCTGCCTTCTATCCCAAACTTGCTCACAAGTTCCCTTTCTGCCTATTGAGAAAATGATTTTTTGGTTTTACAGAGAGAACATATTTGAAGGAAAGAAGTACACAACCTGTTTGGATTTTTAAGCAACAGAGCTCAGATGACAGTGAATTGATCCTATCAATTCACACATTTCTGCATTTTGGGGGGAAGAACAGGAAGATTTTAGGAAGCAGGAAAATAGGAGATATAAAGTTTAGGTATTTGACCATTATGGATCACACAACATAGCAGTCTGACCAGACTTTTAGTCACCTAACAGCACTATACAGATATAGACAAAAAAAAAGGTATAAAAATATACCTCTGTTTTCATCAACATATAACAAACATAATCATGTGACAAGTCACCTATCCCTCCCAAGGCAAGCCAAAAATATTGTTTCCTATCTGATGATAGCACAGGTGTGACATGATCAGCTTTTGAAAAGGAAATTTTTGTGGAAAACAGTGGTATTTCTACTATCAAGCAAGCAGATCCTCAGAAATCTTCTAAGAACAAAGTGCATACAGGTCATAAATGTGTCTTAAAGTTAAAAGAAAACCATTTTTGTCAATGGTTCTCCTTGTGCCTAACCAGACATATTTAATTATGGACATTGAAGGCACATTTCTAAAAGTTCCTCTACAACTTTGATGACTGGAGTCTCCGCTATGTTGATATGAAGCTGACTCTTTTGAAGGTAATGTAGGTACTGAGTAATACATTAAGATAGATTTGACTCGTTAATATTTATAAGATTAGCATTTATATTAGATCATAATGAGCACCAATTAGTATCATTCCTATCTAACCTAAGGTCTATAACCCAATTTTCTGATATTTCAGACATCATATTCAAAAGTAAAATGGAAAAGAATTGATTGATTTATGACAACATTTTTTAGGGTCCACTGGGAAGAAGAATTGCCTGAATGATTGATCAGCAGTTTTTCATTTGTTACTTGAGGGATCTTTTTCTGAAAAATACCTTATAAAGATATGAATTCACTGATAAAAGCAAGTATTTAAAAATTAGGGTGTGTTTTCTTAGTTTTGTTTTGGGTTTTTTGCTTGTTTAAAATCTAAACATTCCCCTTGCTTGTCATACACATGTTTAACTTAACTAATTTCCCTTGTTGCATCCTCTTCACAGGTAGATTGTTAAAACAGTTGAAACACCAAGGTGTTGCCAGCCAGGTATCTAAATAAATTTAACTCCTGGCTGACACCCTGTGCTTTAATCAGCAATGCTGTAACTGATCAGAAAGTTTTTTTGTGAGATTTTCATCTCACATATCCAACAACCCATCATATTTTGATGGAGCTTACTGCACATATTAAGAATCATAGAATCATAGAATCAGCCTGGTTGGAAGTAACCTCAAAGATCATCGAGTCCAACCCTACTGTTGTTACTAGACCATGACACTTAGTGCCACATCCAGTCTCATCTTGAAAACCTCCAGGGACGGTGAATCC
>NW_008660610.1:0-517 GCF_000695815.1 Acanthisitta chloris
ATGATTCTAGTGTTCCCAGGAGCTCCCAAGACATAGATACAAATTGGGGGAAAAAACATTCCCAGATGATGTGACACATACTTTATGTTTTTACCCCTCTAAGCAAAAGTGATCAAACCTGCATTGCTCATCCGCCAAAAGCAGCACAGCACTAAAGGTGGCATTAGGTATTCCAGATTGTCCTGTTTACATTTTCAGTCCTTTGATTCCATATCCCTCTTTTTTTTCATTCATAGCCACCTGCAAGCCCACAAGCTTTCTTTCTTTTTTTTCCAAAAATAACAGGAGGATGTCGGTGTTCACATTCTGTGTTTGAAATGCAACCAAGAGAAATAGCGTAGGATCCTCCTGTTGTAAACAACGAAAACACAAGTGATGAGGCAGATGATCATTGTGAAGACAGGAGTGTTAGTGAGGACAGAGAGGGCTCACGAGGATAAAACTCCCACTGGCTCCGGCTGCGTGTTAGTGAGGACAGAGAGTGCTCACAAGGATAAAACTCCCACTGGCTCCGGCT
>NW_008660611.1:0-11854 GCF_000695815.1 Acanthisitta chloris
CATCAGCCTTTGATCCCCTCCACTCCAAGCCTGGATTCCCTCGTAGTGTCCCCTCCATCCTGTTCACCAAGCCCACCGAGGGGGAGTCACCAACTCCTCCACCCCACTAGCACAGCTTTGAAATTTAGAGGACTCCCTAAAATCCCACCCCAAGCCCTTCCCATGGGATTATCCCCCAGGCAAAACACTCCCATTTGGGAGCATCTATTAATTATGATTAATTTGGGGAGGGGTTCTGACTGAGCTCCCCCAAATTTGGGCCACATGAGACATTAACTCTCCTCCTCTCCCCAAAGACCTGAACATGAGGTTTCCCTGGAGTCACTTCCACTTGGAACACTGGGAGCACGGAGTCCTGCAGCCTGATTTTCCCACATTTTATTGCAAAAGCCACAGGGATCGATTTTGCCTGATCAGCTCAGCCACAGTTTGGTTTCTCCCAGTTTTTCAACTCCTTCCCTGATAAAAAATGCCATTAAAATTGGGTTTAATAAGAGATACTGAATTTCTGCCCATTTCTTAAGGAACATTGGGTGGGAGAGGGAGTCTCTCGAATCAACCCGAAATTCCTGTAAGACGGGTCAAAGCTGGATCCGAAGAGTTGCAGTAGGATATACATGCCAGTGGCACACCATGGCACACAAGGGATGGCTGTAGGGTCAGGGATCCATTGGAAAGACAGAAAAACAAGCTTAAATTTAAGGCCAGAAACCCGAAACATCTTAATTTTCTCCTCCTGAGTTTCCCAGGTCAGGGAGTCACTGCAAACTCCCATTCCAAAATCCCTCCTTCCAGATTATCCCAAAAATAAGTCTATCCAGAAAATATTTGCTCCGATGTTTGCTCTTCCTACTTGGGAGCAGCCTCTAACACGTTGATGTCCTTTGAGCTGGCCTCTGGAGATCAACAGAAAATTGATAGTTCCTGCTTGAAATCCATTGCTAAAATACTGGAGAGATGCAGTGGTGGTTGAGATGCACTGAGTGGTTGGGATGCAGCAGCAGTTTGGGATGCAGCGGGTGGTTAGGATGCAGTGGGCGGTTGGGATGCAGCGGGAGGTTGGGATGCAACCTGCCCAGCCCCCTCCACATAAAAGAAGCTTCACTGCATTGCATTGCTGGGACAAGCAGCAGGAGCTCGAAACTTGGGGATATTGGAATGATTCATAGGAATTTCTTGCCGTGTAAATCAGCCGACGGGACGTTTTCCCCTCCCTCATTACTATTCCACGGAAGCGAGCGAGGACGAGAAGCCATAAAGCTGTCGCCGGTTGTTCCAGCCAGCTGGGGATGTCAGGCAGAAAACATTCCGGGTTTTCAGAAGCTGTAGAATTGGAATGGAAGAGGGAAGGGGAGGCAGATGGAAACCCCATCGTTGTGGTATCAGAGGAGCACGGGATCATCTGCGCTTGGCATCTCATCCTGCTCACATCTCATCTTGGAAAACAGGGATGTACAGAGAGCAGGCACGTGTGAGGTGTTCTAAGGCATTGCCTAAAACATTGAAGTGCCCAAAATTTTAGGGTTCTGCTGGAGAAGGGATATTTCTTCTGGAGCCAACAGTGATGAGAGCCTCATATTCACTCCTCAAGCATCCCAAGTTCATTTCTCAAGCATTTGCTCCTTGAATATCCCATATTGACTCCTCAAGCATCTCTCACTCCTCTTCCCCAATTCCCATTGCTGATTGCCAAAGCAACTCCTCCACAGGTTTTGGAATTTCATGCTCAAACTCTAGGAAAAGTATCCAGGCCTGGATTTTTCCTTGCAAATGCAAAATCTGCTTCTTCCCTGGAGAGTTTTTCCAGAGGTTAATTATCATCCCTGGTTAAAAAATCCTGACACCTGATTTCCCAGTTGGATTGGTCACTTCATCATCATCCAGCCATGGGAGCTTGCCGGAATTTTTTCAGCAGTAAATTAAAATTCTCTCACACTCAATCTTGGGAGGGTTTTTTTTCCCAAGAAAAAAAGCAACTATCTGCTGTAGCAGGTCACCCCTGGATGATCTTGATTTGATCAGATCTTATCTCATCAGCCCTGAGCCTCCAGATCTCCAGGACCAGGGATGCTCAGCAGCATCCCCACTGGGATGCAGAGTTTGGGTACCAATCAGCTTCTGCCCACCCTGGACCACCCTCTGGTGACTGCAGCCCAGGGATGCAGGTGATACCCAACTGTCCAAACCCCAAAACCACGAATCCCTTTATGAGACACCTTATTCCATCCCTATCCCAGTCCAGATTGCTGGAAAACCTCCCTGAATTTAAACCCCCTCCACCTAAAAGTCCCTCAGATTTTGGGCTGTGTCATTTTCCTGCCCCAACCTGGGGCCTGGGCACCTTAGGGGTGTTTTCTGGGGACATGTGAAGTCAGTGCTGTAAACATCTAATTGCCACGAACTGGTCAGCACAGGTTCAAGAGGCCACGGACAGCTCCTTCCCAATGGTGCTGAGAGCTCGTAGCAGGTTTGTTGAAATATGAAACATTTGGCAGAAGCAGCAACAGCCAGAACCAGGAATATTTACATTTTTACATAACAGGCTTCAGGAGAAAACAAATTACATCAAATCTAGCGGTTTAGTCTCCGTCGTTCGACTGCTCCTCCATAAATAATTCAATTCTCTTTCCAAGATTGCATTATTGCTCGTGTCGGATTTCGCTAAGAAAACTGTGACGCGATTCTCCGCGAGGTACATGAGAGTGAAGCTGAGTAAATTATTCAACAAGAGATGTTGGAACCCAGACAGGATTTGGGACATGACTTTGTGGCTGAGCCCAGCTTAGGCACTGCGGCAGGGCGGAAGGGGAACCGTGTGCCTCCCAAACTGGTTCCAAGGAAGAGTTAAAGGACGCCAAAAAGGAATCTCTAAAGAAAATTTAGGGCTTGTTTCAGGTCAGATGCTTCTGCAAACTGTCCCAGATCCGATGCTAGTGGTACCCACCAGCCCTCCAGTGATGTGAGGCTTAATGCAAATCATTCATTGAAATTTGTGTTGGATTTTTAGGACACATTTAGAACATGGATGTTTTCCAACACCTTTCCAAACTCTCTCCAGTTATGAGTGTTAAGAAGTGAGGAAAAAAATTCAGCATCAATCAATGCAGCCTTAAAAGTAACATGGATATCACCCATGTGGACAGTTCCCTGTCCAAACCAAATGATGCTTGTATCAAACTTCAGATGAAGTTAAGGGATTGCCCAAACTTTAACTGTTTAGCTGATGGAAGATTTCTATTTAACCTGATTTCCCTCAATTTGTGGTGCATCATAGAACCACAGGACAACTCCTCTCCTAAAGTATGTTTATTTTTATAGAATCATAGAATCAACCAGGTTGGAAAAGACCTCCAAGATCATCATGCCCAACCCTATTGTGGTTCCTAGACCATGGCACTAAGTGCCACATCCAGTCTCATCTTAAAAACCTCCAGGGATGGTGAATCCACCACTTCCCTGGGCAATCCACCTCCTCACCTGCACACATGATTTTCCTGGGAATAATAAGAGAGTCGACCCCAAAAGATTTATGACTCCGAGACAACAATGTTATTTCTGAAGCCACAGTGCACTGGAAATAGTCTCAGACACACATAAGGGCAAGTAATGCTGTGCCAATTCCACAATTACTAATGGATAAATACATGGGAGAGTATAATTAAAGGCTTTATCGATAATCCATAGGCACAAGGAGGATGTATTAAGGATAAGTGATCAATGCCAGGATGGCTCTAAATTCCCAGAGGTTTTCCCATGCAAGATTAAATAACATGAAGTTTATTTCTTGTGTGGGGCTGATGGATCAATAATAAAGGAAGCTAAAGCCAAAAGAAAGGATTTTTTCCCACTTGCTGCCTCCACCAAGCAGTATGGATTGCGTGGGAAAGTACCTGGAAAAATGGGATTTCTCCCCTCCCCACAGCAGCTGAGCAGGGGTTAATGATGGATTCTTGAGCCAGGAAAGCACTTTGGGGTCCTTCCAGAGGACAAACACTGGAGAAATAGCTGGCTATGGACACTTTGGCTAGAAAATCCCTGCTGCCAATTTACTCCCTAGATGTTTCATTTCAAGTCATAATAAGTCTGCACTGGTTTTTGCTGCTGCTTCAGGTTCTTCCCATTCAAAGTTCCTGTGAGCATCCAACTGCCTGATCCTTTCCCAAGCACTTCCAGGGATAAATAAAAAACCAAAGGAGGCTCTTGATGTTTAAAGTGACTTACCTCCAGCACCTGGGCAAGCTTTGGAGTCTGTTTTCCAGAGGCAATCTCAGCTGGGGGAGACAGGGATGGGCTGGAGGGATACCCATCAAGGGAATAAAACACATAAATAATCATAAAGCTACACCTTGTACAAACACTGTAAAAACAACCCCAGGGCTGGTTAATGGCTAAGCCAAGGAAAGCAATAAACCCTCCCAGATTATTCTTCCCTTGGATGTCTGTGGCATTCGGGTACCAGACAGCTGTGAACGTGATGTGGAGAGGCTGAATCCTGCCCTTTTAAAATTTTGGCTCCACCTGAGATGTTTCCTCACCTTGGCTGGGCTTCAACATTCCTTTCCCGTCCTCGTTTCGGTTCAGTCCACGAAGGGAGTTCAACCTTCATCTGCAGCATCTCTTCCCCGAGCGATGCCAGCAGCCGGCACCGGCCTGGCTTCCGAGGAGCTGCCGAAGGGAGAAGCGCAGAGATGGTCACAACTCTTTAAAGATGCAAATTGAGAAGCAGCCATCATAACACAAGAGCTCTGCTAATTCTCTTATGAGTATGCAGATTTCAACGCTGACTTTTCCTAGGCTTATTTGTTTTATTTAGCAATAAATTTAATACCAACTCCCTGAAGCAAAGAGACAGATGGACTATAAACTTTGAATTTTGAGCAGTTTTACTTCCTTAGGTTAGTGTCATCTTTGATCTCTCCTGAAATTACATCTCAAAAAGTTCGCAAGGATTGAATTCTGCTTTTTTTTTACAGCCCCAAAGCCATTTGATTAGTCGCCTTTTAATTTTTTCTTGCACAAGTTACCCAAAAGGATCATAAATAGCATCTGAATGATTCATATCCTTGGCTGCTGGAGTTATCTCAGACACTTGCTAATGGACCTGAGGAAACCAAAGTACTACATAATATCTGCTCCACAGGCAAATGAAAGAATAAGTTTTATACATCCTTTGGGATGCAAAACTCCTGAGATAGGAGACCAAAACCCCTGGGCCGAAATAAAATGGTGCCCTTGGAGAACACTGCACAACCAGTGTGGGGGGTTTGGAAGGACCACAAAGTCACAACACAGCAGGAAGGACTCAGCTCCTTCTGTTTTGTTTTTGTCATTCACCAGCAATTAAAAAAATAGGGTGGAAGTGATGAGGAACACGTGGGAGGTCCGTGCAGCCCTGGGAAGCCCCTGAGAGGCAGGTGATCTCCATGCTTGGGTTGTCCACAGGTGGTAGGATGAAGAAATGAGCTGATCAAGCACTGTGATGGTCAGATACACAAGAGCATCCTTTTTATTGATGACCCTGAGGTGTTTGAAAATCCCAAATTTAATTTGGGGATATAAAAGCCACATCCCACATGCTCAGGAGTCAGGGAGAGGAGAGCTTAAGGGCAACACTGCGACTTTTGAAGGAAACTCCCAGGAGCCAAGCAGTGCTTTGGCCTTGCACATCCAGGCCCATGACTAATTTCCCCACAGCCGCACACAAATAGGGAAGGAAATTAAATTTTTTAAAACAACAACAACACCAACACCAGCCACATAATTTTCAAGCTGCCAGTGGGAAAAACAATCAATACGTGTCAAATGAAAAGGGGGAGAGCAAAGGTGTTGCATGAAGCCATGGATAAACCTGTAACAAAAATGGCAAACAGGCTTGGCTGCCAAAAAAACACCTGCCCAAAAGTCCCACAGACGCCAGCAGTAAATTTGGGTCATTTCAGCAGTTATTGGTTGCTCCTGGTCACCCAGCATCCCACCATGGATGGACATTGCCATCGCCCAACCCTTTCCGGTAAGGAGACATTATGGACCACTCAATTGCAATGGAATTACGACGAATGAACATATTATGGGCACATTAAAGTCTAATGAGCGGCAGGTGATTAATGCCATTACAAAGGATACCAAAAGAACTAATGATGATGAGCCACTTAAAGTGAAGAGTTGTGGGTTTCATTATTGATGGCTCCTTGGTTTCTCGCCTGAAAATTCTGGGGTTGGAGGGTGGAAGAGGTTGTCACAGGTAAAGGCATAAGGTTTTCAAATGTGATGACACATGGAGGTCCCACATTAATATTCTTTTAAGGACAAGACTGATGGGAAACAGCATTTCTTGGAGTAACATGGGAAACAGAAGTTTCTTGGAAAAACATCTCACTATCAACTTCAGAACCTTTGGGAACCCCATTATAACAGGAAACTTTAATGTTTAGTGTCTCCCCAGACCCTTGTCTTTTTCCCCCTCAATCTTATTATACTCATATTCCATGGGTTCTTTACCTCCTTCCTGTAGCTTTACCTCTGGTCCATCCCTTGCAGTGTGCAGAGAGGGCTCTGCAGCCCAGTTCAAGACTCTCGGGTGGTTTCTCTCCACCTTCCTCTCCTTGGCTAGAACAGATTTTGATGTGACACCACCCAGGCTTGTTGACACCTTGGGGACAGGTCACCCCGTGTGGGCATGATGATTTTCAACAACTATAGGATTTTTTCTTTTGCAGGGTATTTTAGGGAAATCACTGCTGTTACTTGAACTTTAGAGAGCCAAGTATCAAAAAATGCTATTTGCACTAATCTGCGAAGTTCTTGGACTGAATTAAAGTTGCATTGAGTATAACAAGTCACCAAACCCAAGATATTACCAACTTCCTCCCACCTGGGAGTGACATGAATCACAACAGGTGGTGACAGAGACACCCTGTCTTCCTTCATCCACCTTCTGCAAGTGCTTCTTGGTTGGGGTCAGACTCATCCCACCATGGGAAATGCTTTGTCTCCTCTAGCTCCCAACAAACAGGGCCTTTTGGGGCTTTTAGAGGCATCTCCTTTTGCTGGGCTGGGATTTTTTTTTCATTTGAAAAGTGACTTCATATCCCATTTTATTAGTTTTTAAATGTTGCAGGATTTGTTCTGTTTGAAGTCTTAACATCCTCATTTCCCGTCAGGACGATTAAAATTGATTTCCGCCACCAGCAAGAGAAAGATAATCTGAAGTGGTTCCTGTGAGAGAGCTGTATCCTCACTGGAGCCATTACCAACCCTCTCCTATTATTTTAACTTTCTTTTTGGTGGGGATTTCTCTTTGGAAAGGGCAACTTAGTGCTTCTCAGCCATATGTGCCCTCCAAAAAGTTGTGGAGAAGTATTTAACCTCATGTTTTCCCATGGCAGAAAGTGGACTGAGGGATTTAAATAGCTCTTGTTTACCACTGCCAGTCTCCTGATGGTATTTTTAGAGGAGTAATCGGATCCACCCAACACTTTCGCTTTGCTTTCTCCAGCTCCACATCCTCTGACCCCATCCCTGCACCTGTCCCGCTTTGTATCCAGGCAAACTGAAACAGAGTGGGGTTTTCCCCAGCATTAAGCTGGAGGGTTCCTGGTGCACTCGGAGACTTTGCAGAAGGAGGAGGGAGGGATTTGGGCTGGAGAAACATTGGCAAGGTGTAAAACCTCTGGCTGACAAAGAAAACATGGAAAAAATGGGCATGGAGGTCAAGCAGCACTCGGGGATACAGTTGTTCCCAACTTTACCCATCTCTTAAACCATTAAACCTGGAATATCCTGAATAAAAATGAACAAAACACTGAATAATCATAGAATCATAGAATTTAGGGGTTGGAATGGACCTTACAGATCATCTATTCCCAACCCCCTGCCCTGGGCAGGGACACCTCCTCACTAGATCAGGTTGATCAAGGCCTCATCCAGCCTGGCCTTGAACCACGTCCCTGGGCAACCTGTGCCAATGTCTCACCACCCTCACAGGACAAAACTTTTTTTCTCACATCCAACCTAGACTTTCCCTTTTTCTTCAGTTTGAACCCATTTCCCCTTGTCCTATCTCTGCAGTTCCTAACAAATCTCCAAAACATATTGAAAACATCCCTAAACCAATAAATAGCACATTTCCAGACTGGAAACTTCACAACCACAGTGGTTTGCAGCAAACCCCCATAAGCAAATTTATGCAAATGAGGGGCACTGGTGGTTCCTGTGGCACCAAGGATCATAGAGTCACAAAATCATAGAATTTAAGGGTTGGAATGGACCTTACAGATCATCTAGTCCCAAATCCCTGCCCTGGCCACTGACACCTCCTCACTAGATCAGGTTGCTCAAGGCCTCAAGGATGGAAATTATGTGTTTGCACCAATGTTGTTTTCCCTGACCACCATCCCTGGGCTCCCAAACCATAAGGAGTCACCCCAAAAAGGGGTCCCCAGCCAGGTCCCCATCACCTCACGGACCCTCATCATAAGGTTTAAACACCTTTACAAGAGAGCAATTTAACGCCATTCCCAGCTTAAGCTCCATATCTACCGGGCGTGAAATTAGTTCCAGCAAGCTGCAAATTTGCCGCTAATAAAAATATTTAGCAATTCGCTAGTCTTTAAATCAGGAGCAGAATATATTCCTGCTTGCATCAACGCCTGTTTCTTTTTAATTCTAATGCCGGAGCGTCAGGGAGTTCCAGCCATAAAACTGGAAGTTTTACGACTGCGCAAAGAGTTTTAAATCACTTCCCTCAGTGCTTCCCACTTCGGTGCCAAGTGTTTGATCATTTGTTATCACTTCATACTAGACCATGCTGGTTATTTTGAGATGAGCTGGACATGGTGGATTTGCAGGTTTTAACCCAAAAAAGGCCACCTTGACCCAAACTCGTCCCATTTCCTGCGGCTGCTCCTTGAGCGGCATCTTACAGAGGAGCTTTGATCCATATGATCCTGTCTCACAGCCCTTGCAGGAAGGTGACCTCTCCGTCCTCCTGGGCCAAGCATTTAATTAGCCTCAACACTAATTGCATCTCTCTGCCAAGCCCATTTTATCCAATTCCAACATCAGGATCTTTGTCATGCCTTTGTCAAGAAATGCTGCAATTCCCTGATCTTTTCCTTGGGAAAAACTACCCATGGTGATGAAGCATCCTTCAAACCATTCCTTGGCAGGACAGCAGCTCCCACCCATTGGAGAACACTGAACTGTTTGTGTCCAAATAAATCCTGTGCATTGAGTTTTCTGGGCCATGAATATCCAACAGTATCCGGATGACTCTGCTTCTCCTTGTTTAAAGCACAGTATTGCTTGAGAGCCTTGTCAGGAACGGCTTGGTGATCCCTAGATTATTAATATCAAACACATTGGAGCTGGAATTAATCATTACTGTAACATTTGTTATCAGTTTGATGTGTCCTGTCCCCAGCACAAGGGGTTGGATGCAAGCACCACATGGTTCGAGTCAAAAGTCTTGGAGAAACCTGGATCTGTGATACGTCTCCACATCATCCTGAAAAAAAACCACCACAAATATGAAGAGCCATGCAAACAAACCAAAAATCCTCAATTTCTGCTGTTTTCCCACATTTTTAATTCACCTTTTATACTCAGCATTGCCTTTCTCACACTTTCTGTGACTTTTTTTTCTAGGTGCAATGCAACCCTCAGACAAGCAGTAAATGGGGCCAAATCCCAGCAGGTAAAAGCTGGAAGGAAGCCTCATTTCAGGACAGCAATAACGGATTCTTTGGCCATAAAATCCAATCTTTGCATTCAATGGACCAACTGCAGAGCAGTCCATGAGGCAAACCCCCAGCAGGGCATTTCTGGTGCTGGGGGGAGGTTGAGATGAAGAAGAGGGATGTGTTTAAGATGATGAGCTTCGTTGCAGGTCAAAAAAAATTCTAATGAAAGTTGTGCTTGGAAGTATCACACCCATGAGCTCAGTATTCCCAGGTACCTTCTCCCAATTCCTTAACTGTGGATTTACCAGTTGCCTTCCTTATGCTCAAAGAACCCCACAGCCCTGCTGTGACACCATGTGGGTCTTGCAAATAAATATTAGAGGAATATGTATTATTTATAGCCACATAAATAAACATTATAGGGATAAACATAGGAATTTTGGGCTGCTGGCCATCACTTCAGCTCCAAATCTTAGTGCCTGAGTTGCCATTAGCCCAGCTGTGTTAGTAGGATTAAAACCAACAAGCAGCACAGCTCAAATCTGGCCACTGGTTGCAGCTCCTGGGATGGGTATCAGATTTATTCTCCAACTTCTGGCCAAATCTCTGGGATGTGGCCTGGTCCAGCAGTGGGTTCAATAGCTGGGTGGTTCAAGCTCTCTGCTGCAACATCTTGGACTTGCTTAATGCATCAACAAACTCCCAGGCAGCACCAAGAGATGGGAGGTAAGAAATGCAGAGTCAGTCAATAGGGGAACAGGTTAAAGAAGCCCTGAAAAAGCTGTGGATAAAAGGGAGAAGAGAAAAGTAAGTCAAGGAAAAGCCTTGCTGGCTGAAGGACAAAAACTATCACTTTTAGATGGAAAGCTAAAGGATGGAAGAGGAATGGCGGAAGGAGAAGTGTCCAGCTGACAACAGGCCACGAGGAAGAAATTTGGGATTTTCAAACTACCAAGGTCCAAAAATGCAAAGAAATGGGAAACCCGAGAAAAGTAAAATTTCCAAACAGCAGGAGCAAATTCAAAATTTCTGCTTGCCAACACGAGCAGGAAGCACAGGGAATAACAGGAGAGAAGGACTGGGAACACGATGGCAAAGACAGACATTGGCAATGTGGGGTTTGCAGAGGGAAAAACCGGGGGGGATCAAAAAACTGGTGGGATCAACGGCATGAGGTGGAGAGGGAAGGAGTTTGCTATCAAACATACGCTCTGAATGTGTTGGCAGGCAGTCCCTGCTCGATGCCAAGTGGAGGCAGGTGTCGGAGACAGTTTGTGCTCTGCTTGCTGAGGCAGTTTGTGTCACGCCGGCGACTCTGATTGCATCGCAGGGAACGGCAGGTCGGCACTGCGCAGCATAATTAACCACTGGTTTATTCCTCCCATCGAAAGAAGTGACAGAAAACAGCAGTGAGGTGACATTTTATGCAGTCAAAGTATCACCAGACTTCAAGTAGTTGAGAGGAAAAAGGGAAGCTATCAATGGTTGAGTTTTTTCAGGGTAACTGGTAGATGAGCTCTGAGTACTTGAGGGTGGGACGAGGTGGGCTTTAAGGTCCCTTCCACCCCAAACCACTCTGGGATTCTGGAATTCTATGACAAAGTTACTCACCAAACCACACTGGACAGGGCCTGATGGACAGGAAAGATGCAATGGGGAACAGGCAGGATTTATAAACTGAAAAATGGATTTTAAATGGGAATTCTTCCTGTCTTGATGTTAAAAGGTGCTTGAAGCATCAATAAACCTCCTTGGTTTGGCTTGACAGCCCTAGACACCCAGGAGGGCTGGTCCAATAACCTGCTGGAGCCGTCGTGTCTGTGTGTCTGTATTAACCAATCTGCCTGATTTTGTCCCTAAATATCTTGAGGGAGTGGACAGCTCAGTTCCTAGGGTTTGGGGGTGAAACCACGTTCAGAGGTGCTCCCTGCAGCAGGGTGGGCAGGAGTCTGCATAGGTCTGCACCGGGAGCGGGGGAGGGAACCTCCCGTTCCACCGGGAGCAGCTCGGACGGCCGGGATGGGGGAACAGCTGCGGGACGCGGAGCGGCTGGAGCGGCATCCTGGGGGTTCCGTGAGGCCAGGGGAGCTCAGATTCACTAGGGAGGGTTCAACAGCGCCGGGGTTCCGTGGGACTGGGGCTGGGATTGGGACCGAGACCGGGACCGGGACAGG
>NW_008660612.1:0-878 GCF_000695815.1 Acanthisitta chloris
TGCCGTTGTGCGCCGCAGCCTTAAAACCAGCCAATGGGCAGCGCCGGCTCACGCAGCGCGCGGAAACAGCGGAAGCTGCGTCACGATTGGGTGAGACGCCTGTCACTCAACGCCGAGGGCGGAATGGGACAATGCTATTGGATGCGATGCCTGTCAGTCAGTGCTGGGGGCGGGGCGAGACCGGTGCCTGCCGCGACTATTGGATGAGGTGACTGTCAGTCATGTCGTGACTGACAGTGACGGGTCGTGACTGACAGTGACGGGTCGTGACAGACAGTGATGGGGCGTGACGGACATGCCCCTGCCGCGACTATTGGATGAGGTGACTGTCAGTCATGTCGTGACTGACAGTGACGGGTCGTGACTGACAGTGACGGGTCGTGACAGACAGTGATGGGTCGTGACGGACAGTGACAGGGCACGGGACTAAAGTGGGTGCTGAGCCAGGGCTTGGCATGCATGGACAGGGGATGTTCTGTCATGTCATGTCATGTCATGCAATGTCGTGTCGTGTCATGTCATGTCATGTCATATAATGCCATGGAATGTCATGTCATGTCATGTCATGTCATGTCATGCCACGAAATCCCATGGAATGTCATGGATGTCATGGAATGTCATGGGATGTCATGGAATACCATGGAATGTCATGGATGTCATGGAATGTCATGGGATGCCATGGAATACCATGGAATACCATGGAATGTCATGGGATGCCATGGAATACCATGGAATGTCATGGATGTCATGGAATGTCATGGGATGTCACGGAATACCATGGAATGTCATGTCATGTCATGCCATGAAATCCCATGGAATGTCATGGATGTCATGGAATACCGTGGAATGTCATGTCATGTCATGCAATGTCATGTCAT
>NW_008660613.1:0-4508 GCF_000695815.1 Acanthisitta chloris
AGGGGAGATTTGCGAAATCGGAGGGGTAGGAGATGAGAAGTTTGTGCGTAATTTGCATTTGAGGGATCGCGTCTCGCTGTGGAGTGAAGCCTTTGGGCTCCCTCGCCTGACTCCGCTCCGCTCGCGTGATGGGAGAAGTATGAAGTGGTTCTAATGATTGTACTTCCTAGAGGCTGCGATACCTGCTGCGCTGGGGGGGGGCGTGGGAGAAACTGTGCTCGTTGGGCGGGGGAGAAACTGTGCTCGTTCAAAAGTCTAGAAAGAAAAATGCAACTTTACAACAGTGCAAATTGTGCAAATAAAAGTATAGGGGGGAAATCAGCGCAGATTCATTTCTGAAGGATCGTAAAATCCTTCGTTTAAAGCTTAGTGTAATCTTTGACACTTATGTGGGCACCTGAAGAAAAAAAGCACCCTAAAGCAGAGGTCTGGTATGGAAGTACAGTGCTGCTGTGAGCAGACACATTTCTGTCTGCTTCTCATTTAAAGTGCCAGCTCCTTTTTTGTATACCTAATAAACGATATACTCAGAATGTACAGCTGTGTCACAAAATCATTCTGTATTCTTAAAGCTTAATATAATCAAATTCATTGCCTAGAGATGGTGTAGTTGAAGATTTGATCCTTTTTCACTGAAGTGGAAATACTTTCAGTAATTGAAAGCAGATTCACGTCTGGAGTTGTACAAGCCAAGGTTTTCATTTTTAAAATAAACCTTTTGTTCTTCAGCTTTAAATATTTCAGTGAGCCATCTGGAGACCTCTGTTAATTGCTAGAGTAGACTTTAAGGAAGGATTGAGGAAAAAAAATCCTGAGAAAGGTATGTCAGCAATTAAATTTACTTAAAATTGTCTGTGCTCCAGTGCATGAACATACCGTTGCAGCTTTTGTGCACACTACGTTTTAGTTTTCCTGTTCATCCACGTGAATCTGAATTTGAGCTACCCATCTGTCTGTAGAGTGTTTTGTTTTAAACCGTCTTCGCTTATGTTCCCCTTTCTTAGCCCTTTTGTCATTTTTAAACAATTTCTTAAACAACAAAAAAAAACCCCACTGAACTTTGAAGATTTGGAGAAATACTGATCTGCTCCAGTAAATAAACCTGACACTTTGCAGTGATAGCTCCCCTTTGTTAACTTTGTGTCTGTTTTCTGGCTGCTCCTGTGGAAAGCTTTCTGAAACCTTGCCTTCTGATATTTCAGTGATGGGGAAAGAAACTTAGGATTGAACTACCATAGCCTCAAACAAAGACTGAGCTGCTCTCGAGCTGTTAGCAGCTTTGAAGGCAGAGAACAATGGAGGGAGAGGAAGGGAAGCACCTTCTCATAAGCTCTCTAATCCACAGAGTAAATTCACCTAAAATGTGTGGAAAAGTTACTGAAGATGGCAAGAGTCTCCTATCCATTAGAAAGTTTATTACTTGCTTAATAGACACAAGGATCTAATTGCCTGATGTTAAGTACAGGCTATCATTAAGATAAGAATTTGCGATTTACATAGTGGTACAAAATAGGCCAGATTTATTTCCCTGAACTTCTTGGGGGTGTGCACGTAGCTGGTGTAGTTCACTTTTCCTTCTCTTTCAAAAGATAAATCTTATCATATATCCTGAGTAAGTTCAGGTAGAAGTAAAACCTGGGAAAGGGAAAGTTCTCAAACCAGAACAGAAAATCTAGCTTACCAATTTTTTCAACCACCAGATTTGGGCTCAAAACTGTCAGGCTACTCAGTAACTACAAATGAGACCTTACAAATTTTTTTGATTAATCACTCTGCAACTCTGTGTGGAGAATGACCTCATATATGTCACTGAATAGGTTTTGTTCTTTCAAGGAATTGTAAAAAGGGTATGTTACAATTTAGCAAGAAACCTGCAGCAACAGGACCTTTAAAAAAGCCACCATTTAATGTTTAGATGGCTTTGGCTTGTCATTTTTGCTTTCTAACCTTTTTGCAGTAGAATTGAGAACATGTAAAGTTATAGATTCCATGCAGTAAGGCATATATTTAATTTTTTTTTCTTTTCGAAGAAAAGCAGCTGATGTGGTAGCTGTCTAGAAAAAATGATAATTGATGCTAGTAAAAAATAATGTAAAATGGCATATTAGATGTGTGTTCATCTAAAGGTCCACAATAAGAATGCTGCTAAGTACTCGTCTGTGCATGATGCAAACGAATCCAGCTTAAGGAATTTGTCTTGAGCTATATTCTTGCATTTCTGATGTGCATCTATGAAGATTTAACATGACTTTTCAAATTACTGAAATGGTCTGATAAGCAATTATGAGATCAGACTCTCCAACCTTTCTTCTTGTAACTTGTGTTACTTCCCAACTCCCAACTTGTTGAACTAAACAAGGGAAAATGAAAGGTCACAATATGTATGAGTGGCACAATATAGGCATTTGAGCCGTGATAGCAGAAAATAAAGACATCATGTATTGTTTTCCAAAACGGGAAAAGACATTAGCTTTCCTATCCTTTCTGCTTATATACAAAGATCTTATTGCGGATTATTTCATTCTAAATACAGCTCTAGCCTTTGTTCTGTCTGGATTTGAGAGACTTACTTCAGAGGTAGTTACAGATTTATGCATTTCAGTATAGCAAGAGGGCTTTTGTGTGTTCAGTGATGTATGGAAGGTTCTACTGTGAGCTGGTGACCTCGCTAATGGTTTGAACATGTATGCATCATTTTAGCTTTGAAGATTTTTATACAAAATAAGGAATCATAAGCTGAGATGGAAGATTCTGATTAGATGTTAGGAAAAATATTTTTCACTGTTAGGGTGTTCAGGCACTGGAATAGATTGCCCAGGGAGGTGGTAGAGTCACCATCCCTGAAAGTGTTTGAGGTGTCTGTTATCTGACACTGGATGATATGGTTTAGAGTTTAGGGGTTACAGCAGAGTTAATGGTTGGACTCAATGGTCTTTGAGGTCTCCTCCAACCTGGATCATTCTATGATTCTATGAATCAGGATGAAATAAAGTAACTCTACTTATAAAATGTTTCTGTAGTTCTCCAATTTAAGTTTTTTAAATGTTAGAGGCGAGTGGAAAAAAGTGGCACTTGTGGTCCTTTAGAAAGCTTCAATCATGTTAAAACTGTGAACAGAATAGGTAGGTGGCTGAAATACTCTGAATGAATGAAAAACAGTCATTCACCTTCTTTGTCTAAGATTGAAAGAATTTAAAGTGCAATTATCCAGGAAAGCTTGAGAACTCGCTCAAGGTAGCAACAAGGCACATAGTCTTCTTTTGAGGTTGGCTAGGGCAACCATTTATCCAAATCCAAAATTAAATAATTGTTTTGTGTAAACTGCTATAAAGTATAGTTTATGAGGCAAGGCCTTTAAATGTAAGAAAGAGGTAGAGTTCTCATATCTGGGGACAGTATATCATTCTGCTGGGATGTACATGGGAAACAAAACACAGGGTTACAATCTTGAGACCTAGCTCAGAGTGAAAGGCTTGTTTATGACTTGTTAGGTACAGCAGAAAGGACTTTGCATAGCAGTGTATGAATCAATGCAAACTTCCCTTGAACGAGGGGAAGTTTAAGTTAGATATTAGAAAAAAGTTTTTTACTGTAAAGGTGGTGAGACACTGGAACAGTTTGCCCTCAGAGGTTTTGGCTGCCCCAACCCTGGCAGTGTTCAAGGCCAGGCTGGATGAGGCCTTGAGCAACCTGGTCTAGTGGGGAGGTGTCCCTGCCCATGGCAGGGGAGGTTTGGGCTATATGATCTGAAATGCCCATTCCAACACCTAAAATTCTATGATTCTGTGAAACTTCATGGTTTTGATGTGGTCATCGCTGGTTTCTTACTGAGAAGTAGAAGGTATCTTTAAAGGGGATTTAAATTCTAGTGTGTTCAGAATTCAGGAGTTGAGTGTGCATTATGAAGTGTTACAGCGAAAGATTTAGACAAGTACCTGAACACATTGAAATTTGCACAAACTACATCTACAACTCAAAATGATGGTGGCCTGACAAAATGGCAGGGGCACATACTGTAATTTCTGAAGGCCTGCATTCTGATAAAAGTGATTCAATAGATGTAACAGGGTTTCTGCATACTTTATTTTCTATGGCAAAGGGACAGCAATTTTTGCAGTAGCAGCAAGCTAATGTATCTAATATCACATAAACAGTGAGCTTTGTGTTTTTATCTCTCTAATACAACTTGCTGGTTTGCCTTTTTCTGGCTTTTGAAGAGGATTCAGACTTATGCAACAATATTTCTAAGATGCTTAAAAGAAAAACAGATTTAGAACCAGAAAATTAAGATCTCTTGCATGCAGCTACAAAAATAATATCCAACTGCTTTGACTGCTTTTTTTATTCTTTTTATCCTGTTTCAGTTGTTATTAGTCCAAGAGCTATTGACACAGGGCTTTCTTTTCTTGGTATGAAAAAGAATTAGTGTCCTGGAGAACTCTTTGGAATGCAAGAGTATATATTAATCAAAATTAAAGAAGACAGCAACTGCTACTATTATTATTATT
>NW_008660614.1:0-3025 GCF_000695815.1 Acanthisitta chloris
GAGACGGGAGAGATATCCGTCCTGATCCGCGGGGCTGGGAGAGCTCCCGAGGCGCTTCCCCCGCGGGCACGGGTGTTTTGGGGTGTCGTGCCTGGTTTTCATCCCATCCACGCGTTACCAGTGTCACTGCGGGACCTGATTCGAGCCAGACTGGAGTTGGTCTCTTCTCCCAGGCAACCAGCAGCAGGACAAGAGGGCACAGACTCAAGCTCTGCCAGGGGAGGGTTAGGTTGGCTATTAGGAAGAGATTTTTCACAGAGAGAGTGCTCAGGCATTGGAATGTGCTGCCCAGGGAGGTGGTGGATTCACCATCCCTGGAGGTTTTCAAACTGAGACTGGATGTGGCACTTAGTGCCATGGTCTAGTGACCACAGGAGGGTTGGACTCGATGATCTTGGAGGTCTCTTCCAACCCGATTGATTGTATGATCCTATGATCTTTGCACAAACAGCTGTTTGCCTCTGTGTAATCAGGTGGGATTCAGCCAGGTTCAGCCCTTCCTAACCACTCTCTTCCCACGTTTGCCCAGGAATACGATGGTGAGCGCAATGCCGAAGGGGAGCGACACGGATACGGCAAAGCACTACTGCCCAACGGTGCTAAGTACGAAGGAGACTACCAACATGGTCTGAGAAGTGGACGTGTAAGACACACTGTTTGTGCTTATGTTTCTACAGTCCTGTAGTTTGAACGCTATGCTGAAACAAGAATGACAACTGACCAGTGTTTTCTCTGTCCCACATATGTTTCAGGGGACCTACAGGTTTGAAAATGGTGCTATCTACACTGGAGAGTATCTTCAAAACAAAAAACATGGCAAGGGTATCTTTTATTATCCAGATGGATCAAAATATGCAGGTAAAACACTGAACACAGTGCAAGGATTTCTGTAACTGCAAGGACACATTCCCCCCTCACCTTCCTCCCCACCACCTCCCAATGCAAGGAGGTAGTGAATTGGGGAATGTGTTCTTTTAAGAAGATACATTCTCTACAAGGTGTTTTCCTTTTATTTCTTAGTAATAGTTTTGAGAAGTTTGGGGTTTGTTTATGGAGATTTATGTTGATTATTGTGAGAAATGTGAGATTCAGTAGTGGTTTATTCTTGTCCTGTCCTTTCAAGTGGGGTGTTCCAAGTCCTGAGGAATATTAAGCATCTCTTACAAATCAGTGCAGTCTTAGTAGAGGAAAGTATAGTTGCTTATTTCTGAATGATAATTTGAACCACAGATGTGTTCAGGTATTGAAGGTATTATTTTGGTTTAGGTACTATGGTATTTTAGGCCTTTATTAGGTCCATCCTTAAAAAAACCAGTCTGCTTCTTAGAGCCCTTACTCAGGGACTGGGAAGTCTCTGAAGTTTGAAGGTGAAATCACATTGTTTCCTGCTTGCAGGAGAGTACCTGAAACACTGAGGATCAGTTAAAATTCAAGGGACAGTATTTCCTCCCCTCTTTTCTAAGCTAGGCAAGACATTCACAATTCTCATTGTGAGGGCTAGAAGCTGAGAGCAAAGAGAGCAGCCCAGTCTTGCCTTGCAGGAGCATATGCACCTGTGGTTTTCATTTTGTTATTCAAATTTCTTTTAGGTTCGAGTAGAAACATAATTAAAACACAATCCAGCATCCTTTTGGGTGCATGTGACAGGACAACTTCAGCAAATGGGTCAAATTAAAGTATCTCCTCTTTAAATTTTTATGGAAATGTCACATTATCTAATGCAATTGTAATACATTACCCGATTTAAAGACAGGAGCAGGTTGTTACATGGCCTTTTGTGTTCATAATGATAATGGAGAGTGATAATGAAGACAGGCCATGATGGACAAATTGGAAAGGAGATCAGGCAGCAGCATAAATCCCTGTGGAGAGGAACAGGCTGATGAGAAAAGAACAAGGGCTTAGAGTAAGGAGTGGTATAAGGAATAGTAAGGAATCACAGCGGTGTCATAGCTTTCTTTTCCTTCTCTAATAATTATATGGTAACTGTACAAATGGAACACTCTATCATACAATGAAATATCTCACTTTTTGCCACGTTCTCATTAAAGGAGACTGGGTGGATGACCAGAGACATGGCTATGGAGAATATACATTTGCAAATGGAGACATCTATTCTGGAGAATGGCTTAACCACAACAGGTTTGTTCCATTCTTACAGGGATGTTTCAAGTCACCCAATGGCATTAAAATGCAAAGATTATTTTCAAAATAATGTCTGACTGCAGCAAATCAAGTCCAAGGGTGACCTTGACAGTTTAGTCCCAATTGAGTCATTTCAGCTGCTTAATGAATGAAGTTTGAATAACTTAAGTATGAAAACATCCTAAATTCCTAATATTCGGTGATATAAAGCAAAATCGTTATTTTTTTTCCTTAGGCTTGGGCAAGGTGCATACATCTACAAAGACACAGGATCCAAGTATGTTGGTCATTGGGTAAATGGAGTCCAGGAAGGAGAAGGTGAACTTATCCACCTAAACCACAGATTTAAGGGCAAGTTTTTCGATGGAAATGTAAGTGTGCAGGAAAACTTTCTATTCAGCTGAACAGTTAGCATAGAATTGCCTTAATATGATCTGTTTCCACTTAAAATAAGCAGCTTAACTCCAGATCTTTTGTAGCATTTCTCATTCCATAAGTGTAACATATGAAACTGAATTCA
This sequence comes from Acanthisitta chloris, assembly GCF_000695815.1. Taxonomy (NCBI): domain Eukaryota; kingdom Metazoa; phylum Chordata; class Aves; order Passeriformes; family Acanthisittidae; genus Acanthisitta; species Acanthisitta chloris. The sequence continues at coordinate 2,666 of NW_008660614.1, forward strand.
TCTGTAGCACACAATGCCAAGTTTCTCTGTGACTTTGCAGTCAAACTATAGTGTTATTGACTAATGTATGGATTATGTAGGAAAGGATGTTTTACATTTATGTGCTTAGAATGGGCTAACTGTTCAGTTCTGCTGACTCTTGTGTATCTTTATTCAGCCTGTAGGTCATGGCAAATACATCTTTGATATTGGATGTGAACAGCATGGTGAATACATACAGCCAGGGCAGGTAAAAGAAAGAGTACAAATTGTACTGAATATCAGAGAACTCAGGAAATCAAATCTATTGCTGAGTAATCCATAAAGTGCCTTACAGACACTGACGTTAACGATCGCCTGGTAGATGAGGGGAAGGCTGTG
>NW_008660615.1:0-271 GCF_000695815.1 Acanthisitta chloris
GGGCTGTCCCTGGGGACTGTCCCCGCGGGCTGTCCCCGCGGACTGTCCCTGCGGGCTCGGCCTGCCCTGCCCGCCTGGGGCACGGGCGGAATATCCGCGACTCCGTGAGCAGCTGTTCGGAGACGAGTCGCGATCGTCTTTACTCATGTCAGCACAGCTTTCCTAACGTCGCTTCCTCGAACCTCCTGCAGCAGATTGGTGATAAACTGGCAGAGTGGAGCAGTCGGGAGCTGAGCGTACAGTAGGTACTTCAGGGAGGAAAGTGTGGCTG
>NW_008660615.1:300-12453 GCF_000695815.1 Acanthisitta chloris
GGCACTAGTTGAGATACTACAGGTACTGAGTTCTCCTAGTCAGTCTTAACTGAGATTTTTTGAGAGCACGTTTTCATTAGTATTAGACGTATTCTAAAACGTGCCAACAAAGAGCCTTGGAGTAAAAGGGAAAAGAGATTTATGAATGGAGGTATGACAGCCACTGACTGTCTTCAAGCTAAGTCTGTTTGCAAAACAAGTCTGTTTTTAAAAGAAAGGTGGGGGAAGTTTTGAAATGCTAACTCGCCTGGTAGAAATGAGAGTTTTTGTGGACTTAGTGTGAGTCACATGGCCCTGATTTTTGTGTGGAGCTGGGTGGCTGTGCTGCAGTAGCATTACACAACCTGCCAACGCTGTAGCAAATCACCGTGTCCTGAAACCATTTGTAGAACTTATCTGTCCTGATGACAGAACGAGTTTTCAACAGCAGAACTGCCCCAGGCTAAGCAGAGTCCTCGCTAAGGTGAAGTGTACTGCAGGCTTTGCCTTTCTTGGGAATACTCAGAGACCTGTGTGACTTGATCTTCATTAGAAACATGATTTCATGCTATATAAGGCCAATATCAACTGTCCTGTTCTGTTGTGCATAGTTTAAGGGAAAATGGCTAAATGTGCTGTCTGTTACAGTGGTCTTGTAAAAGCTTAACATTTCAGCTCAGTTCAGTTTTTGTTCAGTAATTCCCCTGTTCCTCTGAGTCTGGAGCAGAGGATTGATGTTGTTGACTGAATCATACAGCTGTGCTCTAAATTGGATGTTTAATATGAAGGGTTTTGCTGCTCATTTTAAAACAGCTGTCTACAAATGACCCTTCAGATTGTTTGTTTCTTTATACTCTGAAACCACTTAGAAGCAGCATAATACTGCATTCTCCTCAATTACACTGCTATTAGTCACGGTACATCTTGTGTGCACTTCTAAGCATGCTTACTTCAAAATCTGTTTGCTCAGAGAGGTTAATTATTCCTTAGTTAGCATTATAAAAGGGGAGTCTTGTTCTCTGGGCCCAGAGTGTGTAGTCCCTCAGCAGGCCCCTGGGTCTGTTCTGTGTGTTTAACAAACCCAAAGCAAGATTCTGTGTTCCTGAGCTTCCACTAACAGGATGTTGCTCTTAAAACTGTCTGGCAAACGGAAGTTGCAAAATTTTCTTTTCACAGTCCTCTCTGGCTTGGAGAAAGCAGGACACATCCCCATCAGGTAACTTCTATTTCTAGGGCTAGAACAACTTCTTCCTCTTGCTTGAGCAATCTGTCCACATCTTTAAATAACTGTTTGTACAGGACAGATGATAAACAGCCCTCTAAAGTGAAACTAACTTGTTCTGAAGTTGGGTGTTTTGTTCTGAATGGGGGGAGGGGATGGGAAGAAAACGCATCTTAGACACTTTCTATAAAACAAAATGATTAAATTTTTTTTTACAGTGGACACCTCTGAGATTTTTTTCCCTCTCTGTCCAAAGTAATGAGTTTCTCACTTACCTGTAGTGTAGTGGATAATTTCTGAAGCTGACCTTGGAAGATTTTCTTTAAATGTTTGAGGTTTCTGGTCTAGTTTTCAGACTCTGGCCTGTAAGTACTGTGAATGAGTTCTACTCTTTTTAAGTGAAAAAGTTGTAATTCTTGCCTGATGGCTCAAGGAATTAAACAAAGGGGAACGGGTAGAGAACATAGGAAAGTCTTGTCATAAGTTGCTTTTCATAATATAATTCTTACTCATTCTTTATTGGCAATGTGGCAGTAAGGAACGGAATTAAACGAGTTTCTACCTGTTTTATCACTGAAAAGCTAAAAACTGATATTAAGCATGTGCAAACAATGGATTTAGAGCAGGAAAATCTCTTGTTCACTCTAGCAGAGGGAGGGAAACCTTGGTTTGTCTTCTAGATAATGCAGTTGCACATCCAGTGCTACAACTGCCAAGATATAACACTCTTTAGGGTCCTGGCTCACTTGCCAGGTGACAGATTTAGCAAGGTAAAGATGAGTTTCTGACCTTTGTTTCCAGCTACTTTGCTGCTTTAAAAGCAAAGAGGTGACCATGGATAGAGAATTGTGTATTTTGGATATACTCTGAGATCCCAGATCTAGGAAGACGTAAACTCATTGAACTTTGTTTTCCTGTCAAGCTTAGGGCTCACTCTGCCTTTGCTCAAAGCACCACAGGACTTGGCATGCTCATCCTGATGGTTTGCAGCCCTAAGAGGCAGTGAGAGGGGGTGTGTGCTGGTGCATCCTAACAAAATACAAATGTAAAGATGTTTTTGGCTGATATAGTACAGTTAGTGAATGGCCCATATTCACACAAATACCTTGTTCAGTATTTCAGTGATCTGCACCACCTAGCAAATTGCTTCTTTTTGCACCTCTCTTCAGGACTGTAATATTACAGCATTGCCTGTGCTGTAGGATCAGATACACTTTCTTGCCATGATAACCAGAAAATGTTCTTACGCTTTGTTAGAATTCATCTGCTTTTACAAAATTTCAGTTTGGTGAAAGCAGCTGTGATGGACCTTTCTTTTTTCTTTTCCAAATTGATTACAGTCCATTTTCAAAGTTGTGATTTAATTGCAACAAAAGGTTTAGTATTATAATTTCTGCCTTGAAGTCTCATCTAGGCCTATGAATAAAATATAAGCTCTACCTTCTGTAATTGTTAATGGTGCCTTTTCTTAACCTTGTAGCTTCCCACTCACTGAAAGATGTCAGCAATTGGGGGAGTAGTGTCCTCCTGTTCCTGTCTCCGTCCTGGTGTATGGCTGCTGAAACCAGGAATGCAGAAGATGAGCTCCTTACATACAGCAGCCAGGTGTGCTGCCAAGGATTATTATGAAGTCCTTGTGTTGGGTGGAGGTGCTGGTGGCATTGCCATGAGTGCTCGGATGAAGAGGAAAGTGGGGACAGGCAATGTGGCTGTTGTTGAGCCAAGTAAGGTAAGTCTTCCTCAGCTGTGAAGTGTTGAAAAGAATAAGCATTTTACATATGTGACCAGATTGGTCTGAATCTCATTCCTCTCCTGCCCCACATGTTTTTAACTGTAGAGAGGAATCCAACTTAGCATCTTTTAAAAGGCTTTGCATGGAATTTGTGCCTCCATGAGAGATGCATGTGTCCCTCCAGCTTTGTCATGCAGAACTCTTGGTTACTTACACAGCTTCTTTTGTTGAGAATAATGCAATGTTAAGAGCATATTGCTTTCTGTTTGGACTCATGTGCCTTCACCTTAAAGTCCCTTTAAGCAGTTCTTAAATGTCCATTTAAACATTTATTTCAGACCCACTACTATCAGCCACTGTGGACCCTGGTTGGTGGTGGTGCAAAGCAGTTGGCAACTTCTGCACGTCCAATGGGAAGTGTAATCCCTCAGGGTGTGGAGTGGATCAAATCTCGAGTTACAGCACTGGATCCAGATAAGAACTGTGTCTGGCTGGAGAATGATGCCAAGGTAATAGTGGTAAAAAAACAATGAGTTTTTTTATTCTATGTCATGAGTTGTCTGTCCACTTCCTGATGATCCTCTTGAAGCTGCCTGTTGAGCGAGACCTTCAGCATCTAGGAGGCCAAGAAATTCCACTTAGTCTTATGAGAATTACTTGATCTTAAAATATTTCTCTCATAAAAAGTGTGGTAGATAATTAGGTTAGAATAACATCAACTTAAAATATCATTATCATAAGTCTTGTTTATGGTGACCTGAACAGGAAAGAGAATATTTTGCTCCTGCTGCTTGGGTTTGTGTATAGCTAAGGCTGTGTGTGTAACTCATAATGCAGTTAGCGTTTGTGTTGTGTGTGTAACTCATAATGTGTGTGTGTGTAACTCATAATGCAGTTAGCATTTTAACTGGAATTCTGAGAGCTTAATCCCTATGTTACGAATGTTCCCTATATCTCCTTCCCTTATGGCTCCGTTGCTGTCAGAGAACTTATATTTGCTTTGAGGTAATGCTTTGGCTTCTTTTTCTAAAATACTTTTTTTCCCTTACACGTGTGTGTAACTCATAATGTGTGTGTGTGTAACTCATAATGCAGTTAGCATTTTAACTGGAATTCTGAGAGCTTAATCCCTATGTTACGAATGTTCCCTATATCTCCTTCCCTTATGGCTCCGTTGCTGTCAGAGAACTTATATTTGCTTTGAGGTAATGCTTTGGCTTCTTTTTCTAAAATACTTTTTTTCCCTTACACAACAGGTATCTTACAAGTATCTGATAATTGCCCTTGGAATTAGCCTGCATTATGAAAAGGTATTTGTTTTACAGTTTTGACATTTTTGACTAGTTTCAATAGTATCATGAACCCTTATGATTCGTTAAAGTAAATGGCTTTTCATACTTTTTTTACTGCAAGATATTGGACACTTTATTAATGAAAGAGCCAGAGGACAGCCTAATGTCTTGACTCCTTCCACAGATCTCTGTGTAATAACCCAAATTACCCTTGGGAACGTCTCTTAAGACAACTTTATTGCATCTCTAATGCAATATCAGCAGATGGGGCAGCAAGTTGAATTTAGAACTTAGAGGCACCCTGGAACAATGAGCTAATAAGGGTGCAGACTGTAGTCTGAAGCATCTCCAATATAAACAGAAGTGAGGAACACAGAGCAGTCAGTGAAATCTGTCCTGCAGAATTAATTTGACCTGCCCTCATCTTTCTTAAAGGAGGCACTTTCAAGGAACCAGCTGAGTTACCATGCCCTAGGGCCTTTCCCATGCTATAGGTTTCCTGTACACTTCATACAGTGTCACTCAGAGTGAAGTGGTGGTGCAAGAACGAGCACAGCAATGTGTAGGAGGAGGAAAACACCAAGGCAAGATGTCTGAGCAATCTAACTTGTGGTTTTACCCTGACCTGAATGTGATGTAGTACCTTCTAATATATTGAGTGCCTCTTTGAAAAGCTCCCAAGATATATGTAAAGCAGGAGCTATCTCAGTTAACTCCAGTCACAAAGGTAAATTCTGGTGCTTAGGTCAGTGGACTGAGGAGCTGCATTCATTGATCCTCCTCTCAGTCTTCAGTACAATCTGATAAAACTAAATTCAGTGTTCAGTAGTAGAAGCCATATAAAACAGTTAACCACTATTACTCTGGAGTGAAAACTCATAGTAACATAGGGCTTTAAAACAAAAGTGGCCACTTTCAAAGGAGGGGTGGTTTCTCTTCACCAGCAGCAGACTGCCTGGTGCAGCTTGGAATGCCCCAAACACATTGCAGTGTGTGTATCATCACTCCTGGTTCTCACTGAATTTCTGCAATCCGTTATTTTGAAATGGGTACAACTCCCTTTCTCAGAAGCACATGCTCAGGCATAGTAGGGAAATAATTTGTTAAAACAAAATAACCCCAGGAAAATGCAGGGATCTGCAACTGACTATGGAAAAGTTTAATTCAGCATATACATTTTCATGCCTTTTTTTTTTACATGATTTTTACTTACGATGATGTAGCAGCAACTTTATGTATTCTTACTCTGAATTTCATTCACTGGTCTACATAAACTGAGGTCTGAGTCTGTGCTGAAGACTTATGCTCAGATGTTGCAGATCAGAGTAATTCCAGTAAATGTTACATCTATTAAATTCTGAAGGAAATGTCTGTTTGATTGCTAGGCTTATTTTTAAAAATGCCAACTAGCAAGTAATTATGGACTTTCTTTTGGCTAGAAGCTTCTTATATAGCTTTTTCTCAGTCTGTATTTAATACTTGTCAGTGGTGACAAAATTTCTGCCATCTGTACTTTAAACCTTAATTTCTCTTTCTTAGATCAAAGGTTTGCCTGAGGGTTTTCATCACCCTAAAATAGGTTCCAATTATTCAGTTCAGACGGTAGAGAAAACATGGAAAGCTATACAAGATTTTGAGGAAGGAAATGCTATCTTCACTTTTCCAAATACTCCAGTGAAGTGTGCAGGGGCTCCTCAGAAGATCATGTATTTGTCAGATGCATACTGGAGGAAAGTAAGTATTTTACCCTCTCTGCCAGTGCTTGCTCCCACAGTTGGAAGGGTTTCATATTATCTTTAAAACAAATATAAACCACATGAGAGGAATGTGACTCAGGATCATTAAAGTGACTGAGTTGGTTTGTGTATGATTGATGTATAATGAATGCAGGTAAATGGACTGTACATAAATATTTTGCATATATTTAATACTGAAGAAACTTGTAGAATTCAGAATCCATAAGGAAAGAAGTGCTTACCCTGCTTCTAGTGAGCTGCAGATACACCTGTTCTCAGCCTGATTTGTAACTTCAGGCAGTGTATTAAAATAACACTGGCTGGAATTAAGTTATTCTTGTTACTTTAAGTACTTAATACCTGTTGCCATTTGTCTTTCTACTAGTCTGAATAGTGGCTGTGCTTGCTTCTTGGGGCACACTGTCTCAGCATCAGGAGGAGTCTTAGCCAGGCTGTTAAAGCAAGCTTAGTGGAAGCAAAAGACAACTTCACGTGGAAGTGTCAGGCTTCATATGTGTTTAAGTTTCAAGGGCTGTCTGCTGGGTGAGTAGCTGAATGATGCATAGAACTGAAGGTTTTAGATAGCTATATAATGCTAAGCTGCTACAAGTGCTTAACCTGCATGCAGCAGTTCCTCTGGGCATTGCAGCCACCTCTTCTCATGAGCAGACCCTAAGTGTCTTCAGTACCTCATGCTGAAAGGGTCTAGCTGTGTCCTCTAACACAGTGTGAAATAGCTGTGTCTGAGACTTCTGATGTTAATGCTTCATTAATAATTAAACTGCATGAATAGTTCTATCAGCTCTTAAGTAGTGCAGCATAGTTGGTGTTGGATTGTCACAGTTTCTCAATAGAAAAGGCTAATTTGAACTCTTTCTGCAGACAGGAAAACGTGCCAAAGCAAACATCATGTTCAATACTTCACTGGGTGTAATTTTTGGTGTTAAGAAATATGCTGATGCATTGCTTGAAGTCGTAAAGGAGAGGAATATTGCTGTTAACTACAAGCGCAGCCTTGTAGAAGTTCGAGCAGACAAGCAAGAAGCTGTGTTTGAGAACTTGGACAAACCAGGAGTGACTGAAGTTCATCAGGTCAGGAGCTTGCAGACCTCTAGTTTGGTTATTTCTTTTCCTTGTGTACTGTAACATAACTGCTGCACTATAACAGCATATTGTCTGTGTCATTGTGTGCTGTGGTTTCCTCCTGAGAGCACCATCTAACTTTAGCAGAATATTAAAAAGTTGGAAACTAAGGTGAAGAGGAGAAAAAATACTTCATAAACTATACCTAGAGCCCTGTATGCCTTGGGAAGGTTTTGGGTGTACATGGAGGAAGACAAATTGCTGTTATGCCAGTCCAAATGGAGTTGCTTTATAAGGTTCATGTTAATCAAAGGATGCACTTGAAATTTGAGAGCAAATTTTAATTCTATATACTTGTGTTTAACAACCCAAACCAAAGACAAACCCAAGAAATCTCTCCACACTGTGCTTTATTGCCATGTATCACACAGATAGTTTGCTCTGATGAACTAGCCTTTTCTTTCTGCTTAGTATGGAATGCTTCATGTCACACCCCCAATGGGGCCACCTGATGTACTCATCAACAGTCCTGTCTCGGATGAAACTGGCTGGGTGGATGTAGATAAGGAAACTCTACAGCATAAAAAGTATCCTAATGTCTTTGGTATTGGAGACTGCACCAACCTTCCAACATCAAAAACTGCTGCAGCTGTAGGTAAAGTTGCATGTGTGTGTTTGTGTGTGTACCAACAAGTGTGGAGTCACAGTAAGCTTTTTGTTGTTTGCTGCTTCTGAGGTCTTGACTTCAATTTTCAGCTTTCAAAAAGACTGAAGGCTCCTGGGCCAACTAGTTAGCTACAGATCATGCTGATGCCACTAATCCACAGTTCTCTTGTTGCAGATGCTTCGCAGATGAACTAATTCCATTTTCTGTGTTCACAGAATGTCATGAGTGTACTGCTCTTGCATTCCATCATCATTCAGTAACAAAACTTTCTGCTTTATCTTAGCACCTCGTGCATATGTGTCAGCTGATAAGTCACTATCAAAAAATTACACGTTCCATCCTTGTAGACACAGGTTCCGCTATTAAAACACTTTAGGTATATGGTCTCACTGCTAAAAAAAGGCAAATAAAAGGGTGGTGGGGAAAAAAGAAAGGCTATACAGTATGTTATTGTAACTTTAAAATGGGGTTAGTTAAGTGTTTCAGTAAATGGGTCTTCAGTACTTCCCTTACAGCACTCAAAACGAAACAGAACTTCAGTGTGCCCGAATATCAGTGTTTGGGAAGACTGAATAATTGAGGCTAAAAACAAACAGCTCGTTTCATTAAGCTTTATCATGTTGGAAACAGTGAGGCCAAAGTATTAGTCCATAGTTACATGTAAGTTCGATTGCAGCTGAATTGTCCAATGAAATGCTTGGCTGCTTGTGTTTGCTCTAGTAATGGCAATAATCACTGCCTGAAACAAAGCCTTAGTACACTTTTTTTTTTCTTTCTTATGTAGCTGCCCAGTCTGGAGTCCTTGATAAAACTATTTCCCAGGTGATGAAGAACCAGTTGCCAGTTAAAAAGGTATTTACAGCTCTTGTCTTGGGGAGAAATTCTCGAGTGTTTTCTCCCTTACGCAGGAAGCCTCGCAAGCAGCTGAACCATGTGAACCAAAGGCAGGAAGGGCTTTGCATCAGCGTTTGGGGTGTTACAGGGCTACATATACTGCATGTTGTAACAGTAATCTGATTGCACAATTCCTGTTTTTCCGAGTTGAAAGAAGTTTAAAGGCTGATTAGTCTGGGTTCTTCACCAATGCAGGTGACTTAAACTGTTGGCTAATACAATCCCTACACCAGGAAAACCCTTGGAGGCTTGCTTCCCCTGGATAGAACATGATCTTTTAAGGAGTCAAATTGATAGTTTAGTATTATACTACAGATATTAAGCCTGTAATTATGTTAAAATTTCTCTTTGAGCCTTTACTTTCATTTTACATGTAGCCTCTGAATCACTATTCTTGGGGCACTAACCTGAATATCCTGTGATCCTCTGGAAATCCTTGCAACTAGATTTGAGGTCCTATTTATGTCCTTTAAAGCAAACAACAGCTCTCATCCTGTCCTGCTGGTCACCTGTTCTGGTTGAAATCACCAACAGGTGATTTTTTTTTTAGGTCTAATTTAAGCAATGTTGCTGAGCAAATCTGTTTGAAATAGTGGCTCAGTAATTGACTTAGCAGCTTCTCCAACTCACTGATATTAAAGCTGTAGATGAAGACTCCCAAGGACTTACTTTGAAATGTGAATGTTAATCATAGGGCTTGTAATACCTCAGCATTTAGACTTTACCCAGATGAATGAGAAGTGGGTATTTTTCATTGCAGTATGATGGATATACTTCCTGCCCACTGGTAACAAGCTACAACAAGGTGATTCTAGCAGAGTTTGACTACAATGCTCAGCCTTTGGAGACATTTCCCTTTGACCAGAGTAAGGAGAGAGTAACCATGTACCACATGAAAGCTTATATGATGCCTTTCCTCTATTGGAATGCACTGCTTAAGTAAGTATTTCAATCCTATGATCATTCAGAAGAAAAAACAAACAGGTACAGACACCTGTTTGGTTTAGTTCCTTGCTGGAATAGAAGCAAACAAAGTACATCCTTAGTCATAAATAAGACCTGGACTTTCTCAGAGCACTATGATCATACCAGGGGTATGTTCCATAACAGAAAATGGACAGGATACCCATTGCCAAATCAAAATCCTCACTGAAACAAAAATTCTCCAAAACAACCCCCTACCACTCACCTCTAGCAGTATGGTATCTTACAGGAAGAAACAAAAACATGTTCCCCAAACGCTACTTTGATAGCATATATAGAACAACTTTCTCTCTTTCTAGGGGATACTGGGGAGGACCAGCTCCTTTCAGGAAGCTAATGCATCTGGGATCGAAGTAACTGCTGGTTCTGTTGGTCAAACCCTTTTGAAGGAAAAGGACTGATCTGACACTGGATCAATACACATCTTCCCTCTTGGAGTACCTAGTAGACCTTGTTGTAATTTTTTTTTAATCAAGCTTTTATCCCTAATTCACTTTTTCCCCTACTAGGGATTAAGCCTTCATATGCTCTTTCACTGCTCTCTAATGTAAACCAAGGCCTTAAACTACTTCTGAACATCCACAGGAGTGAACTTGCCTTAACCTACAGAACACTATGGAAATTTCTAGAGCAATCAGTAATGTTAAAGCTGTTGTGTATGTAAAATTTCTAAACTGAATTGTTTCCATCCAAGATCAATGTGTGCACTGGATTTATCAGAGTAATTTGATGCTAGTAAAATGGCCTAAAAGTGTCCTATTGTTCTCTTATTTTCAAAGAACAAAATCGATCCTAATTTCTAAGCATATCTGCTGCCCAGTTACATGGGCTATAGACATTCATGGAGGGTACTGCAAGAAGTCCAGCAGTGTATGTGTATACAGGTACACACACACTCTCCTAGGATAGTTGTGCCACTTCACATCAGTTCCTCTGTAATGTTTTGACCTGTGAGAGTAAGAATATCATGAAAAGAATTCCTAGTAGACTGGAGACTGGGAGAAGACTGAGATCATCTGAGACCACATACTAGACTGAAGCACAAATGAGGATCACAGATGAGGGGGAAGTGCTTTTTAATTATGACCATATAGAACTTAGGTTTCAAGGGAAGGTTGAACAAATTTAGGAGTTGAGAGTCTTCACAGAAGCTGGAACTTTAGTGGCAGTCAGGTAGGCAGCATGGAGCAAACAGGAATCATCTTCACTCACAAGAATCAGCAGCAGCAGCAGCTTATTTCTAAACAGAAAGATGAACATATTTCAGATTACAGCTTCATGCTTTTTCAACAGACTTTAAAAGAATTGTTTTTGCATTGCAGTTATAAGCATGAACATGTACCTGGGTGTTAAGTAATTCTTCGATCTTATTCTGGATCTGCCCATACACATCATTAAACAGCTCCTCCTTTGATTTTGTCCCATTCAAGTGCACTTCAAGAAAGTAAAATAAGAAAGCTTTAATTGAATGCCTCTGGAAGCTTGCCAGATCCTAACTTATAAAGCATACACCTGACTGGTGCCAGAGCAATATACTCCCCTCCACCTGCTTTGTTCACCTCTCATGCATGTGTATTGCAGGTTTGAAAAGCAATCTCAAAGTGCTTTTGTCATTAGACTTACCCACATCAACCCCAAGTTCTTCCATTATCTTCCTGTGCTTTACATACATAGGCCAAACGTGGCCATCAAACAATCCAGGTGGATCCGGTACAGTGTAATTCCTTGAGCTGTAAATTAAGGCATTGTTACTTACAATAGTGTAATTACAGGTCAGGGAAATGATACTTCATTCAGTTTCTCTACCCACTAGCCTGAGCCTGCTTCCTCCCTTATGGTTTCTGAGCTTATCAACACTCAGTATTTAGCACAAGCTGCAAGCATAAAGATGCCCAAATATGCTGGAGTTTGATGTGCTGGTCCAAAGTGTTCAAGATTGGAGAAAAAAAAAAAAAGGTTCACAAGCCAGACTGATCTCAACATTGTGAATAATCTCCTAAAGCTTTGGCAGAACTCTGGGTAAAATAGGTGTCTGCTGATTCCTCTTGAAACTTCAAGTTTAATACATTTCATTTGCATTAAAAACAGTGTATGTGTACAACAATACAGCCAAATGTAAAAGCCCAGATAAACAGTCTGAGATCTGGGAACCACATCACTGCAAAGCAGCAAGGGAGAAAGCCTAGTGACAGGTGTGCAGAACCTGAGCATTACATACACAAACACAAGAGCCTGGTATCAAGTTCTGGGTTCATTTGGTGAAGGAAGGTACAGTCTTCTTAACAGAGCATCTACATCTAAAAGCTCCAGAGAAACAGTCTTGAATGGAGTATGGTGTTAGTGGGCAACCAAGGCAACTCAGAGAGACAAACTTACCTTCTCCTCCTTTTACACTCTTCGTATGGAATGGAAAGAAAGTACCGGTGGTGGAATACATCAATCAGTGGCCTGAAAGAGAGACATGTTTGGTTAGAGCTAGACTGAACAGCAGCAGGAAATGGAAAGGTAAAACATCCATTTCCTGTACTCAGAGCAACCTTCAGACTTGTGACACCTAAACTCAG
>NW_008660615.1:12476-13201 GCF_000695815.1 Acanthisitta chloris
AGGATAGGTCTTTATCTTCTCTTGGAGGTTTGTCCATCACAATGTAAAAATCAAAAGATATGAAGGCACATTTGATTACCTGTAGGTGTAAAGCAGGAAGCCTTCAACAATAAGAATGTGGATTGTTTCATCTCCTCCCTCCTTATCTTCTATGATCTGGGCATCCAGTGTGTTGTTGATCCCATGAGAACGTTCAAACTTGACTGGGTTTTTTATCCAAGCATTTATGGTACTCATCATAGCTTCCATGTCTAATGCACTAATCACTAAGACAAAACAGACAACTATCATTAAGCAGCAATTAAATATCATCTAATAACGTAATTCATACACATATAGTGCATATGAAGAATCAAAATACTCTTTGAGTTATGCTTTGGTAACACTGTAACAAGGACTTACCATCATACTGTTTAAACCCATCTTCAACTTCTATTTCATCCTGGGGCTGGAAACAGCAACAAGAAACAAAGCAGCTTGAGAAAACAGTTACTGAGAAGCTACACAGCCATTTCAAAGCAAAACTCAAGATCCAAACCCTGAAGCTACAGAGAGGAATCTCAACCCTCCACCAGTTTTCTCTGCATGCAGATAAAAGCAGCAGAACGGGGCTCAGATAGAGGAGCAGGTGGCTTTATCTTCCCACCGACACGAGCACACCGCACAGCGCTGCCCGCACACAGAAAGTCACCGGGACATACCCGAGCGCACACGCTGCCGTGCAG
>NW_008660616.1:0-557 GCF_000695815.1 Acanthisitta chloris
CGGTGGAGGGGGGCTGAGAGGTGGAGGGGGGATGTGGTCTGAGAGCGTGGAGTAGGTCAGGGAGCTGCCCTCGTCGCTGCTGCTGATGTACTCGCTGCTGCTGACGTCGTTGGTGACATAGCTGCCCTGGTCATCCTGGAAACTCATCTGGGGAGGGAGAGAGGACAGGTTGAAGGTGACACCTTAGCCTCTCCAGGAGAGGGAGAGACTGAAAGTGAGAGAAGGAGAGGGAGAGAAGGAAGGAGAGGGAGAGAAGGAAGGAGAGGGAGAGAAGGAAGGAGAGGGAGAGAAGGAAGGAGAGGGAGAGAAGGAAGGAGAGGGAGAGAAGGAAGGAGAGGGAGAGAAGGAAGGAGAGGGAGAGAAGGAAGGAGAGGGAGAGAAGGAAGGAGAGGGAGAGAAGGAAGGAGAGGGAGAGAAGGAAGGAGAGGGAGAGAAGGAAGGAGAGGGAGAGAAGGAAGGAGAGGGAGAGAAGGAAGGAGAGGGAGAGAAGGAAGGAGAGGGAGAGAAGGAAGGAGAGGGAGAAGAGAAAGGGAGAGGGAGAGAAGGAAGGAGAGGGA
>NW_008660617.1:0-2325 GCF_000695815.1 Acanthisitta chloris
CCCTTCCCTGTCCTTCTCTCCCTTTCCCTTCCCGGTCCTTCTCTCCTTCCCTCCCCTCCCTTCCTTACCCACTCTTCTCTCTTCTCCTCCTCCTCCTTTCTTTTTTCTTCCTCCTCTCCTTCGTCCTCTCTTCTTCCTCTTCCTCCTCTTCTGCTCCTCTTTTCCTCCTTCTCTTGTCTTCCTCCTCTCCTACTCTCCTCTTCTCCTTCTCCTCTCCTCTTCCTCCCCGCTCCTCCCCTCCCTGGGGCATCCAAACCCAAGACACAGAATCCTCCCCAGACCATGGACACTGCTTCATCCTGCCCCTCCTGTACTTGCTCTACCTGCCACTGTACAAAATCCCCAAATCCCAGTTCAGGGGTGCCAGGGGAAAGGCCTCACCCCATCCCCTGCCCCCGGGGCGCCTTCACAGGGCAAAGAATTCCATAACAGCAACAAAAAAAATGGGAGTTTAATAATTTCCTGGAGCAGCCTTCCAGCTCTGGGCAGGGCTGTGGGAGGGACGGGACCATGGCTGGGATGCAGGCATCCCGCTGCTCCTGCTGGAGGTTCATCACAAAATGTTCCAGGCAGGGTTGGGGGGGGAAGTTTTTCTCCTTCCCCAGGTTTTTTCCATCACCTGGGCAGCTTGGGAGGGCACTGGAGGCACAAACACAGACGTTTTGTGGCAAAAAAAAAAATTTACATGATGCTTTTGGGGGCTGGGAAATCACCCCTCAAGATACATAGATCTTTAAATATAGATGGAGATTAGATATAGATATACATAAAGATAGAATTAGATTAGCGATATAGTTATAGATTAAGAACTCAGCCAAGCCAAAATGGTTTGAGTACACTGAGTAGGAGATCTTCCTGCGGAAGACAGGTTCAGTCACCCCCTATGGCACCTAATCCTGACCCCCAGAAACCTCAGAAACATGATAAACTCAACATCTCTCACCTCAGTCCCCTCCCAGAGGGGCATGCCCTGGGAGGAGGATAGCTTGGCAGTCTGCACCCCCTCAGAGAGGAGATGCTGTGCTGGGACCACTGATGTGGATGAAAGCAGCAGCATCAGGTGCTCCCAGGGCAGGTGAGAGAGGCCACAGAGCTGAAGTGGCTGCACCTGGGAACAGGATGTTTAGAGCTGCCCCACCGTGAATTCACACCTCTTGCCATCTGTGTGTGCACAAAACCTGAGGAAGAGCAGTGCTGGGAGCAGGATGAAGCCACTACACCCCAAAAAGTCTCCCACAAAGATTTTTGGGTGGCTCGTGGGGTATGTTCTGCTCTCTTCATGGGTACCAGACCCCAGTGAGACCAGTGAGAGGAGTGGAGCTGCAGGGACAGGGGCTGGAGCAGGGACCAGACCCAGCATGGCCAGAGAAGGATCTCCAGGAGGACATCAAGAGGAGGACCATGGACATGCATGTGCTCAAGCAGGAGCCCACGCCATCCCACTAGAGGGAGTGAGGCAATCAGCTGTCCGAGAAGCTAATGGAGGAGTTGGGATGAGGGAGCCCAGTCCAGGGAAAAACCTGCAACAGGAAATCACACACCATCCCCTGCCAGAGCCCAGGGATGCCCCTGGCCAGGATATGCATGTCATGGGAACTGCAGTCCCACCTTGGGATGTTCCAGAGGGTGCTGCTGGGTCAGCAGTGTTAAGGCACCTCATCCCTCCTGGGGAAGCTCGTGGGTCCAGGGCTTCATGGGACTCCTTTATCCATCCCTCTACTGCCAAACTCCTGCCAGTAGCACAGGCAGCAGCCCTGGATCCCCATAGAGCCTCCCTGCTCCTCCTTTCCCTCTTTTCCAACCCCTTGGCTCCCAGTCTTGAGGTCTCACCATGTGCCTTAGGTCAGGAAGGGCTTTGAGACCAACTTGTGACCATCCAAGCCAACACATCCTGCCCCATTTGGAGTGACCACTCACCCCTCCAGCCTGGTATGTGTGGGGTTGGAGCAGCTTTGGAGACAGCCTGATCCCACCAGGCAGAGAAGGTTCCCCTATCTCTGTGATTAACAGGGACAAGTAAACCTTGGCCCCAGCCCCAGGTGGGCAGAAACTCAGAGAAGGGCTGGGAGGAACTCCCAGTGTCTGGAGGGAAGAGCCCGGATCCCCATGGCTGAGTCGTCCCCTTGCAGTCCAGTAGTGAGCATACAGTGGGGCAAGAGGCGTCTTACAGCTCCATGGACAGTAAATGGATCTGAACATCGTCACAAGGATCTGGAAAGAGAGTTATGAGGAGGGGGAGGGAGGAAGGGATGGAAAAGTGCAGACCCAGCAGGAAACCTGAGGTGGAAGGTTTTGAGTCAGCCCCAACCACAGTTGCACCAAAAT
>NW_008660618.1:0-19189 GCF_000695815.1 Acanthisitta chloris
TTCTATGATTCTATGATGTGTTTTAAATGTCTATTTAAAAAAACACAAAAATCAGAAATTTCATAGAGCGGTTTGTTTTAACAACAAAATCTAGCAAAAAAATCAGGAAGATCTATTTCAGGTGTTCCTAAATGAAAACTCTCAAAAAGGACATTGATTCTAAATTTGGGGGTTTTGTTGTTCTTTTGGTTTGGGTTTTGGGGTTTTTTTCTGAATTTTACAATATAAACCAATGTTCAAGTGAAATATTTCATTTCAGGCTGATTCAAATGTCTTTTTACAAAGAATGCCTCTTATTTACTTTCTTGTTTTAAAATTTTCATTTTGGTTTGCCAGAAATTTCCATCATTTCATTCCCAAATCAGAATTTGTGATTTTTGGAGCTTTGCTGCTAGAAAACTCAGTGCTATATATCTATGTATATCCTGAGAACTGAAAATAGAGCTGGGGAAATGAAGAACGAATGTAAAATTCCAAGTGAGCAGCTTGTCTTGCAGAACTTGCCAGTCCTCCAGGAGGAATTCAAGCTACCGCAGGCAATGTGGGTATCAAAAGACAAGGGAATCTGTACTCTGCTTCCAGGAAAGGAACATTTCATTGTTACAAGGAAAAATATGGGATAGCAACCAGTCTCCTCTGAGCTTTGAGCATTCCTACCTCTGCTGCTAAATCCCCAAATCCAGCCTCTTCTGCAGCCTGCCTTTTAACTCAGCAGCATGACTCTTGGCGTGAGAGAAAACCTGTGTTCTGTCTCCACACATTTTTCCAGACCCAACCTCCTGGGCTCTGGTCTTGTTTTATCATCTATCCCATCCCACTAAGCCAAAATTCCCATTGCACTTCCTCTTGGGTTTGCCAAATTATGCTTCTGGTATTTTGACACAGGGGGAAAGTAGCATAAGAACCACTCATAGAACCAATTGGGTTGGAAAAACCTCAAAGATCATCAAGCCCAACCCTACCATGGTTACTAGACCATAGCACTAAGTGCCACATCTAGTCTCATCTTCAAAACCTCCAGGGACAGTGAATCCACCACCTCCCTGGGCAGCACATTCCAATGCCTGATTACTCTTTCTATAAAAAATCTCATCCACACCCAGTGGTGTCTGAAGCTCTGAACCCATTTCCCCAGACAGGCATTGCCCTCAAATGCAAATTCCAGGTAAAATCCTTGCTGGATTCCATGTGAATTAAACCCCAGGGTTTTATCTCAGCATGATAAGGGTCAAGCAAATTAATTTGGTGAGCCCCACACCCCCATCCAATCTGGCTTCCCCTCTCCTGCCTCATTCATGGCAGTGTTCCAGGCCAGGTTGGATGAGCCTTGGAGTAACCTGGTCGAGTAGAATGCGTCCCTATCCATGGCAGGGGATGCAACTAGATGAGTTTTAAGGTCCCTTCCAACCCAAACCATTCTGAGATTTGATGCACAGAGCTTAAGTCAGCAAAGCAACCAGAACTCTTCCACCCATATGTCTCTAACAGAACAAGAAGGTCAACAGAGAGGAAAAAATGCCCAAATCACATTTTTTTGATCCTTAAAAAGTTTGTTCCCTCCTGAACTCAGTTAAAACTGAAGAGGCTTAAATGGGGAGTTGAAAGCGGCAGTAGGGTGAGTTAGTTGGGTTTTAGTCTTATTGTCAAATGGTAAAACCATTCTGCTATTTAAGATGTCAAAAGCCTGTGAGAAGCAAACAAACACAGCCCAGAACACCAACTTCCCAAAACCCAACCACAGCTACATATTCATGGACACAAGGAAATGGACTGTGAGCACAAAAAAAAAGTAAACCTCCCTGAGAAGGGCTCTGCAAATTTAAGGAGAAAAGAGGTTACAAGCAGTTGTGGGAAACACTGCTACAAGGGAAGGATAAAAGAGACCAAACCCAAAAAAAACATGATGAGGAAGAAAGAGCAGAGGGAGAGAGGACTGGGCTATGGCTGTGCCAGTCAGAAGGGATTTGGCCGGATGATGGTTTTACTGCATTTAAAAATGAGTAAGATATACTTTGATTAATTCTGGTAGACTACACCAAAGCCATACGTGCAACTCCCAGCACGCTAATTACAGAGAAGAGGCGGACAGTGACTCATGTTGGAAACTTCCCAACTTCCAAAGGGGGAAAAGAAGGAAAAAAAGAGGAAGCTCAGCACTAAGGCAACCACAAAGGTCCCTGAATCTGTGCTGAGGGAAAGATTGGAGCCAACGTGGTGGCTGAGAAGGAGCCTTGGATGGGATGTTCCCAAGGAGGGCTGACAGAGGAGCCCTCCATGAGGAGGATGGGGCACGTGGGGAGAGGAGGAGGGGCCAACTGTGGTGCACGTCTCCAGGGCTGGATTTGTCCCAGCACCATCTTGTACAGGCAGGCCAACTTGTTCCCTTGGTGCTAACTCCATCACCTGGAGGCAGGGCTGCTGCCATTCCAGCAGAGATGCTCTTGGGATGATATCAGTGAGGTCTGTCCTAGGTAGGACATTTCCCTTGTTGACACTCAGAAAACCTTCTGCCAGGTGGTGAAACACAGGAGGGCAGGGGCTGGGGGGATTTCTACGTGTCCCTGCCACTACCACCACCCTGTCACCAAGTGTTTCAGAGCCAACCCCAGCTGAAGTGCTGAGACCATGGGCTTTGGAGACACAGATAGAGTCCACCAGCTTTGCGTTGCATGAAGTGCAGGTCTGATGGATCACAAAGGGGAAAAAAAGTCACAGGCCTTATGTTAAGCCTCAGGTGTCCTCCTCCCTCCCCTCCTTGTGGGAAACATTTAGGAAGAAGGGGATGCATGTGCTAGCACAAACACACACACACATACACATGCACGCACACAGAGATGTTTGCTCAGCACTGATCACCACCAGCTCCAAAAAATCTCTTGGGGCAACAGAGGAGAAACTAAGGGGGGTCCTTGCCTGATATTTATTATCCCATCTCAGCTCCATTCTCATCTACTCATTTTTAACTCTCTGAGTAGCTGACAGCATCAGGAACTGAAGCCAGAGCATCGGATGAACAATATCTTTCTTCTCCAGGCTTTTGGCCACATGTTTGAATTGGTTCAGCCCATAAATAAAATCAAAACATCACCATTTTAGAGGCTCAAGATGAGATGGGAGGGATAGGGACAACAGATAAATTCCTTGTAGCCCAGTTGTAGTTTCATTTCTTCAGCTTCTTTCTTTAGGGAGAAAAGATTATTATTTTTTTACATCCCATCTCCACCTCCCTGGCTCAGCCTGCAGCTTGGCACTGCCAGGGTTGTGTCACATGGGCACACATCTTTACACCCGATCAGGAATCCATCTTGTGGCCTCCAGATGGCATTGACCATGAAGTGAAGCATTATCAAGCCATTTCTCTGCACCACTGTGCTCCTCTCTACCTCCCTAACTCCACCACTGGCTCCATAACCACTAGAGGGGAGTGGAAGGTAACTAGTTGAGGAGATGATTGTCTCCTCCTTGGTAGCATAGACACTAGTAGGTTGGGGGCAGGGTACAGATGTCCACCACACTCCACAGCATTCACATGAGAAAGTTTTCCCTATCATTCATGGCACCAGCATGATGCTGAAGCAATCTTCAGCATGGAGGAGACACATGAGATTCAAGACTGTTGTCCTGTTGGATGGGGAATGAAGCCTCTTGTGGTTCGTTCATTCGTTCATTCGTTCATTCTTTCATTCCACTTCCCTTTGGGGAGGGAAACTTAACCAAACCACACACTGGAGAGCTGCAGAAACAGCTATAAAATGCAAAGCTGGGACAGCACAGACAATGTGAGAAGGGGTTAAAGGCTTCTTAAACCAAAGTATATGTGATCACCCATACCTCGGCAGCCTTCCAGGGAGATTGCAACACCCTGCAGGCTGTGGATCCAGGCATCTTGTGGAGATAAGCATCAAGTTCGTGTTTTCTGGGAGGCCATGGAAGTGGAGCAACCATTGGATGGAAGGAAATGATCCTTCAGGAAAGAGGAACCCACCATAGGCTCAGGAGTGGATGAAAACTTGGCTCTCCTTCATCTACCTTCATCTGAAGTGAAGAGTAAGCGGACAACTTTGCCTGGTGACCTGTGAAATGTTCTAAGGGTTCCTGTTGCAAATGTAAGAGTTTTAAGAAAACAAAAGTTTGGTAACATCCATTTGGCAGTTTTCCTTAGGGAAACATGATGGAAGTTATGCTATGGGGCACCCCACATCTTCCTAGCTTTCTGATTCATGCCATGGGATAGCAGCTCCTTCCCCCAGCATGACTGTTCTGCTTAACCACCATGGAGACATGGGGAACTGAGGAGAAGGAGGCTTCAGGCTCCAAGTTGGACACCTGCCTAAAGGCAGATGCTGGTGCTGACCTGGAGAATATCAGCATTGCTTGAGCTCCATAACCCACATCATCTCAGAAGTCACTTCAAATCACTTGCAAGCCCCCATAAAGTTGTTCATAGATAGGGCAGGGGGACTCTCCCTGCAACCAAACCACCCACAAAACCCTTCAGGATGCTCAAAAGCAAATCACAACCCCCTGCAAAGGTCCAACTGAGCCTTCCTAATTGCTGCAGCAGCGAAAAGGTTACTTGGGACCTATAGGAGGCCTTCTACACATATTTCAGTCCCTTAGCCTGGTGATGTCCATTGGCATCCACAAGGCACAGGCACTGTGGGCTAGAGGCCACCACCCCAACTTCATGTCCTCCAGATCCCACTGGTTTGCTGTGGGGTCTTAGTAAGGCCAAGGACCACTTCTGGCCTGCAGACATTGGTCAGATGTTCTCCTAGACCATGAGCATGGTGGAACTGGGACAAAAAGCTGTTGACACCTCATAGGATGCTCTCCTCTTGGTGGGGAGCTGCTGCTTGCCAGCAGCTAGCCCCAGGGGAAAAACCTCTGGGCTTTTCCTTTCCTTTCCCTTTCCTACCCTGTCCAGATTTCCCTCCTTGATATTGCAGCTGCAGAACAGAGTGCTGATGAGACAGGATCAGGTATAACCCCAGTTAGTCATTTCCCAGTAACTAGTTTGGGTTAGCAGGGAAAGGACACCCACGTTTTCTCAGGTCAATGCTGAGATTCCCAACCACAAACATGCCAGAGAAAATGAGTGATGGTGGTCTGTGGGATAATGAAACACACCAAAGCATCACAGTCCTCTGCTCCAGGCTGGGGGACAGTGTCCTGCTGCCCCTCTAACACCCTCTAACACCCAAAACATCTTGTTGCATTAGGGCACATAGGATCCAACATATTTAGTGCCTGAACCAATCCCTACCAACACTCCCATCACACATTGGGATGGTTTGTCCATGTGTTGCCCATGACAATACTGCCTGCAGTGACACACACAGGCACACACATGCTGCATCATCCTTCACCACAGAGCTGACAAAAGATCAGACGCATCTGAACCTACCAATGTTTTACTATTTATCATGCAAAGTTTCTTCAGCCTGTGCTGCCTGGGCCCTGTAAGCAACATCATCATCCTAAAGCAATATTCTCATAGAATCTCACACTGGCTTGGGTTGGGAGGGATCTTAAAGCTCATCTCATTCCACCCCTCTGCCATGGGCAGGGACACCTTCCACTAGACCAGGTTGCTCCAAGCCCCATCCAACCTGGCCTGGAACACTTCCAGGGATGGAGCAGCCACAGCTGCTCTGGGCAGCCTGTGCCAGTGTCTCACCACCCTCAGATGGAATAATTTCTTCCCAATATCCTATCTAACCCTGTCCTCTGTCAGTGGGAAGCCATTCCCTCTTATCCTATTGATGCAAAAGCCCATTGTGTAAGGCTTGCAGCTCCATGGCCACCTGTGGGTCACCAGTGTTGGCCTGGAGCAGCTTTTGAGGGGATGATGGTAACCAAAAATGGGTGAGAAACCCAAACTGGACTTACCTTGTCCAGTAATTTCTGAAAACTCAGGACTGTACATGTATCATGGAGAGCTGGCTGAAACACTTCCTGGAGGGATGCATGGGAGATAAGGGATGTTTTGATCAGTTCACTGTGGTCAGTCTTCATTTCACTGGGGTCCCAGGTCACCATAGTCTCTCATCAGAGGAGATATAAAGGCACAAGGTCGTCCAAGCACTCCTCTCACCATGGGATTTGCCTGGCAAGATCTTTCCTAATGTATTCTCCTAGGCAGAGCTTGAGTTCTAGGTCTTCCCCTTGTCCTGTTGGCATCACAAAAATAAATGAGAAAAAGAGTTCAAATGAACCTGAAACAAAAGGCTTGTATTGACCAGAGCAAATTCCATGTGGAGAAAACACAGAGAAATGGATGAACATTTTTATTCAGTCTGGAAGTCTTTGAGGTGATTTCCTCTCCTAATAGTTTTGTGTGTATGTAGTGTGCCTGAGCCAGCCCAAGTGTTCTGCCTGGAGCACAGCAGAGAAGTCAGAGAGAAATACTGGGGATGGTGGAGATGTACCTTATATACATGGAATTCAGTGCCAGGGTTGAGACACAAGGAATATTTCTGGTTTTGCTATTGGGAAAAACTACATTTTACTGCCCTGAGGTGCCAACACACAGTGAAGCAATTATTAAAGCACTATGATGTTAAGATAGAAAACAAATATAACTATTCAGTTGCAGAAATGGGGAGAGCAGGGAGAGTTATCCTACTAATTTTGTGGCAGTAGGAAATGTGGGGGTTCTCCTAGGAGCATCCTCTTTGTACCACTAGCAAACAGGTCTCTTCTTTGTACCACTAGCAAACAGGTCAGTACTTTGCTTGTGCCCATCCATCCATGCATCCAAGACCAGGCTGGATGGGACACTGAGAAATCTGGTCTGGTGGAAGGTGTCCCTGCCCATGGGGTGGAATGATATGGTCTGTAAGGTCCCTTTCAACCCAAACCATTCCATGATTCTGTGATTCCCCCTTGGGTCATTGCAGCATTTCATTCATTATCTCCTTCTATCCTCCCCAAATCCCCAAACCCTCACTCTGTACATCTTCTCAAGGTGATGGGCTGGGGCTCTGTTCTAATCAGGCAGTTCCCCCTTTTATCTCTTCCTGATCAGTCCAAGCAGCTCTGGAGTCCATCAGCCCTGTGACATCATCCCTTGGCACAACCCCCGTTTGTTTTGTGCCAGGATGAATTCTGTAAACACCCGCAAGGAATCCCAGTGGGCCCTGGGGGAAACACTTTTTTTTTTTCCCTTCTCCCCTCCAGAGAAATGCCACATCCTTCCTCCTTCCTGGCTCACACGGGATGATGGGGAGGAGGAGGAGGAAATGGGAGGCTGAAGGGAAAGCAGGAGGAAGGTTGGGGATGGAGAACCGCACTGTGTTTTTTCCTGGCACACTGGAGCAATGAGGATGACCTCGATAACTATGGAAAATAAACAAACCCGGGATGAAGGAGCCAGCTGGGTTCTCTGCCACTTGACGGTCTTTTAACTTTTCTTTTGCTCTGCTTGTTGAAAAGGCTCTTCCTTGATGTATCAGAAGTTTTGCAGAGCCCGGGGCAGCCAACACCCGGCTGGACCAACCCCAACCTGGCAGCCTTGGACTGGTAACTTAAGCAAATGAGGCTTTGGGGATTAACGAGGCGTGTAGCTGTCTGCTTGTTTCTTTTCCCTTGCCCTCCAGATAACTTCTGAGCCCATTTCTTGTTTGCAGGTTAACCTCAATGAGGGCACTGATCTCAGAAATGTTAAATTTCTGAATGTTTCTTGAAAAGGGGAGGGGACACCTTCTCCCTGCCCGGGTTTCTCCAAGCCCCATCCAACTTGGCCTTGAACACTCCCAGGGATGGGGCAATCACAGCTTCTCTGGGTTTCTCTTGAAGCTGCCATTCCTCCCAAACCTTCCATGCAACAGGGCTAGGGAAAAAAATCCAACCAAACCTCTAAGCACCATAAAGATTTTATTATAAACAAACCCTTGAGAGCCCTTTGGGAGCCAGGATGATTAGCACTCCTTAATGAAGAGATAGGGGTGCAGCAGAGGATGGGGGAGGGAAGACACAACACCCTCCTGCAAGTCCTTCCCACCTTCCCACCTAATTCCCCCCCATTGCCATCCGGCAGATTTACTGGCCCCAGTAACATGGCTCCCACTGATATAAGGAGGAATTGCAGGCTGGGCTGTATTTCCTCATGAATTTCACTTCCCTGCCAGAAAAGTTCAGGGCCAGGTCAGGCTTTTATATATATTTTTTGTGTGTATATATACACACACACACACACACACACATATTTATTTTTCTTCTTTCCAGGTGATTTCCACCTTTCCCCATGTAAAGGCCCATTCAACCTCATCTTCCCTACCCACCAAGTTTTTACTGTTGGTCTGGGTTGGATTAAAGAAAACCACCCAAGGGCCAAATCTGAGATCCCTCTCCTCCATAGTGCTGCTTTCCATGGGTGCCAGGAGGCTCTGGTGAATGCCACAGGACCACCAAGCCTGGTGGCCGCCTGTCCTCAACCCACTTCCAGCCTGGAAATGCTGATTTAATCAAGCTCAGCCTTGGTTTAATAGGCTGGAAAGGAAAGGTGGGTATTTTGTACTTCAAACAGCCTGTTCTTCCTCCCCCACCACAGGCATGAGCATCTTCACAG
The DNA here is from genome assembly GCF_000695815.1 of Acanthisitta chloris. Taxonomy (NCBI): domain Eukaryota; kingdom Metazoa; phylum Chordata; class Aves; order Passeriformes; family Acanthisittidae; genus Acanthisitta; species Acanthisitta chloris. The sequence continues at coordinate 8,573 of NW_008660618.1, forward strand.
GGTCATGATCAGAAAGGGACATGTACCAGCATCCTAAATCACTGTCCTCAGAGCTTCTACCATGCTGATTTGTCTTATCCCCTATGGCCATGATCTCAACCTGAGAGAGGATTCTGGTAGACACAGATTGGAGATGTAAAAGGAAACCAAATATCACGTACCTCCCTCTCCCCCAAGGGATGGTCCACGCTGGTGCTGCAGAAGGGACAGCCAACAGCCTTCGGAGACAAGCAGTGAGAGGGACCTTGGAGAAATGAAACTGCAGGAGAAAAATGAAAATTCATTTATTCTGAACCAGGTCTGGACTCTACTACCACCACTCCACTCTCCACCACCACTGCACATACATTCACCTCAAATCCACCTTGCCTGGCCATGGCCAAGCTGTCCTGCTGCAGCAAGAGTTAACCAAGCCCCTTCTTGTAGGACAAAAAGCCCTCAAACTTGTCTCTAGGTGAATTTTGTAAGGAATAAAGGACCCTTGCCACTTGTGAAGGGCTCTCTCCTCTTGTTTAACCAGAGGTCTGGCAAGAGTCTGGGGATGCATCACTCCTGCTGCCTGAAGGCTGTAGGATGCTAATTCTGGGCACAGATTCTTGAGGAACATGCCATCCCCAAACATTTAGGGTTTTCTGGGTCCTTTGTCTAGGTCATCCTATTTTATTATGAAGAATTTCCGTGTTGACTATATTCATGGAATGCAGTCAAAATCTAGGAGAAGGTGGAGCCCATGTGCCCTTGAGGACAGGTGTCCAGGGTAGCTCTGACACTACCCCAGGGTTCAGGGAGGTCCAGATGGGCACCATGTAGCTGTGTTTCACTCAGAAGCTGATGGAATATTTCAGATGTATTACTCATGGGTTTCCTCTCACCTGCTCAGAATTAACTGCACCTGCCTTTACCCACAGGATTTTCCCACTGGAGAGCAGGTTTGCCTGGACACAAATAAGCTTTTGAAGCCCCCGAGGAAAAGTAATGCTGTCATCATTGCCACATGGCAGTGCTTCCCAAGGCACTGGTTTCCCATCACTGGTGTTAGAGGGACCCTTGATGGCTGGTATTTTCCAGCCCAGCCTTATAACTCTTCCCTGTCAGCATTATACAAGGTGATCTGGAACAGAACCTTTGTGCTGGTTCCTACATAAGGGAGATGACTCTCTTTCCTTACTTGCAGCTGGGAGATGTGATGGAGCCAGTCTGGAGGGACACTCTCACCTAGGAGGAATGCCCACTGCCAGCATTCCTGTTCCTCAGCTGAGACAACGTGGCCAGACCACATCTTCATACTGCTCCTTGAGATACCCCCAAACAGGTTCTTGACCACAGAAACTTGGATCATGCCCTTTTGGAGGGGAAGGAAAGGACTTGTACTCAAGGCACTCCAGCTCCTTCATGAGACGACTATATTTTAAGCTCATGGAATCACAGAACAGTTTGGGTTGGAAGGAACCTTAAAGACCATCTCATTCCAGCCCCCTGCCACGGGCACTTTCCCCTAGGTGAGGTCCAACCTGGCCTTGAACACTTCCAGGGATGGGGAAGATGTTCCTGTTAAATACAAGGCTGTTGCCCCAGAAGAGCTGCCAGAATCTTTGTCTTCCCAAACATCAACCTTGAACCAGCCACACACCTTCTCACCACAGGCTGTCTCTAAGCTGCCTTTTCCCCACAATTTCAGAGTTTTACAGCCAGTGTTCCTCATTTTCCATGCCACTAATCTCCATGGGCCGTAGCTCCAAGCAGGCAGGAAGCCAAATGCTGCCAGATAGGTTCCAAGCGAAATCCAAGTTGTCTGGAAAACAAGAAAATCCAACTGAAAATTGGGAAAGCAGAATTGTACTCCCAATTACAAATCTCCCCAACCCCCATCAGGGCAAGTGTGAGACTGCTCAGCCAACAGATGGATTTGGTGGCGGCCAGGGTGTCTTTTCCCATTTCACTTGACTTTTCCAGCAACCAGCCAAAATACAAAGTGTTCATTTGAGCTAAGAGCCTTAATGGTGCCCAAGGGGAAAACAAAAAAAGCAAGCCAAAACAAAACTTGGTAATTACTTTTGAGTTTCTTAAGAAAGGTCTTGGTTTGAGAGCTGCCACTGAGCACTGTCAGCTAACACATTTGTCATAGCATTTTTGCTGTGACTTTTCATCTCTGTTTGGCATTTGAGCTGCTCTGCTGTGAATTGACAACTCCCCAAGGTCCCAAAGCTGAGGATGAGACAGGCAAAACCTCCTCCAGAGAGGGCAAGGGAGAAGAAGAAACGTAGGACAAGGGGGAAGAGCAAAAACTCACCTGGACTTGTCCAGAGGTGTCTTACTGCCTTCAAGACCAGCCTTCTGCAGGTTGCTGACAAGGTTCATCTCTGCTTAGGAGGATCATCGAACCACAGAATGGTTTAAGTTGGAAGAGATCTTAAAGACCACCTCGTTCCACCCCCCTCACATGGGCAGGGACACCTTCCACTAGACCAAGTTGCTCCAAGCCCCATCCTACCTCATCTTGAACACTTGAGCACTTCCAGTCACAACTGATCTGGGCAATTTGTGCCAGTGCCTCAGCACCCTCACAGGGAAGAATTCCTCCTTAACATCTAATCAAACCCTACTCTGTGTCAGTGTGAATCTATTCTGCACCATTTTTTTGTTATTGCAGTTACTCTAAACTTAAGAGTCTGCCTGTCATTGGGAGGTCTTTTGCTCTCAGGAATATCTTTGCAGCATCTCTACACTGATGTAGTAGCCCTCAGGGTTTTGGCATGGGCTTTGTTCATCCTCCACCCAGACTGCTTTGCACATGCCAATGCCATTTCACCCACCAGGGGAAGATTCTGATTGGATTTTTGATTGGAAAAATGTCATCACTGAAAGGGAGGTCAGGCACTGGCATGGGCTGTCTATGGCAGTGGTGGAGTCACCATCCCTGGAGAGATTTCAAAGCTGTGTAGATTTGGCACTTGGGGACATGATTTAATGGTGGAATTGGCAGGGCTGGGGGAACTGCTGGACTTGATGGTCTTAGAGGGCTTTTCCAACCTCAGCGATTCTATGATAAAAATCAAGGCACCATGTTTTTTTGACTGAGGGGAGGTTGGGAGACGCCAAGTTGTCCATTTCGCTCCCTCCAGAAACAGATGCCAGCACAGTTCAACTCAGGGAACTGGATGGCTCTGCACCAGGAATAAATTGCTAAACAGACCGGCAGCAACAGCATGTTGAGCTGGGATCCTTGGGAACAAGGGCTCTCACAGCCTGTGGCGTGATCCATTGCATCTCCATGCCAGCTCTCTCCCAGAGTGAATCCAAGATACATTTCGGAGGAGCCCTAATGAAATCTGCAGATACTTTACTGCTCTGGTTGAATTCCTCTTTCTTCCCTCCCCCTCCAAGCCTTTTCAAAACAGAGCTGGGAAACAGCCTGTGGTACTTAAGTCCTAAGTCCTGCCTTTCTCGATTCACAAAGGGAACCAAAAGGAATTGTTTCAGAATAACAGTGCAAATCAAATTTCCCGTGGCAGATAAGGGGGAGAGAGGTCAAATATGAAAAGGCTTTAGATGAAAGAAGAATTAGCCTGCGACCCGCCCAGAATAACTCAATTCCAGTCTCATTTTCAGCACCCCGAGAATCTGGCACAACAGAGGTCCCTAACGAAGCCCAACAGATAAACCTGGCCAAGGCAATTTGTTATCCTGCCGACCACGGAGCCGTTTCACCAACCACATGCTAAGCATCATCCGTCCACTAAACCAGGGGGAAGTATATCAGCGTGTTATGGGCCCTCATCAATCAGCCTAGAGGAAACCAGGCAGCCCTGATCAGGTTCCAGCTAGAGCTATGGGAAGCCACGCTGTGGTTTGGGTTTGCAGATATTCAGCAGCCTCTTGCTCCTTCTCCCAAGCTACATCCCCTGTAGGTGGGGATAGGGACCTGGCTGCAGGACTGGGGACCTGGCTGCCCCAACCTGCAGACATCCCCATGGACTAAAAAGAGCTGGGAGTGAGTTATAGACCCTCTTCTCTTGGCTGCACCGGCAGTTGCCCGGCATTCCCCAGACTTGGCAGGGTTAATGATGGGCTTGGGCTACTCCCAGCGGAGTTTTCCACCGTCTCTGCTTCAGCTTTCCTCCCTTTCACAGACAATGTTGTCTCCACCTTTTCCAAAGTTATATTTTAGCCCCTTTGGTCCCAATCTTCCTCTTTCCGGAGAGCAGCAGAAAACAATCTGGGAGCAGACCCAACACAGCCCTACCAGGGCTGGGCTTGGCTTGAGGGGCCAGGCAGGGACCCTCAGCAGTGCTGGGACCTTCCTCCTGGATAAATAGGCTCCAGAAATTCCTGTCGCTCACCACAGAGTGAACACAGCCAGCTAAAAGGCAGTTGCTAAGCTTGTGCTGGATGTATTATTCATGGGGACTGGGAAGGACTTCAGGAATTGCTCTATGCAGTGGGGAAGGAGGGAATTCTATTATTTTCCCTTCTTTTTTTCTCCTTCAAACTAAAACATGTTAACTGAGGAGTGAAATTCTGAAAGCTTGCTCAAGGACTCTGGGTATTTAATCACCTTTAAAGTACAGGAATTGCTCCCCATTCCCTTCCTGATTTAATAGGAAACAGGTTTCTCATTCCTGCAGGCGCTCAGAAGCTGGTGAGCACTTGATAATTGTGTCTTGCAAGAGCACAAATGCACAATGCTCTCTGCATCCTCATCCTTTTAAATACAGTAAAACGTTTGCGCTTTTTCTTTGGCTGCATAGAATTTGAAGAGGGTGTCCCTGCCCATGGCAGAAGGTTGGAACAAGATGATTTTTGAGGTCCCTCCCAACTCAAATGATTCTGATATTCTATGATTCCAAACCTTCCCCCACCTTGGGGCCGAGGAATGAATAAAGACTCAGAAGGCTCACAAAAAATCAGATCAAGGGTACCTGGCTGTGGTTGGTACACACTATACTCCCTTCAGATGAGCAGCAGCTTGGCCAGGTAGAGAGGTCCTGCAGGAGAGCAACATGTGCCACCATCTTTTCTCCAGACCTTGCCCAAAACACTTCATTTTGCTACTGAAGCATTTCATTTGCTCCAAGCATGGGGAGAGGAGGGAGGTTTGCTTTTACCTAGTGGACATCCAGATGATACCTGTCCCATTGCTGTGTCTCCTTCCAGGGCTGGTAACAGGGGTGTTTCTTGCACAGAGGCTTGACCCCAGGCAGGAAGATGCCTTGGCCAGGAGGGAAGCTCTGAGCTGCTGCCATCAGCCAAAAGCTCAGCCCCAGCAGCTCTGCTCCTCCCTGTGGTCATCCTCCTGGCCCTGCTTCCTCTCCCAACTCCACCTGTTTTCCTCTCAGAGGTAAGAAGCTATTTCAAGCTGGAAGCAGGGATTGTGCTGCCCACTCCTCCAGGAACTGGAGTGGTGGGTGTCTGCAGCTGCTGCCCCTGCACTGGGCTGGGCTGGGGATGCAGAGGATGCTGAGGGAACAGCTCGTGATGGAGAGCAGACTCATTCTCACTGCCTGAACAAAACCCAGAGAGTATTGTGGCTCCTTCCTGAGCTCAGGAAGCAAAGAACATGATGCCCAGCATCAGGGGACCCACGGCAATGCTGCCTGCCTGCCACATGCCAGCTCCCATCCTGGACTGCTGCTCCTGAGCCACCTTGGAGCTGGTTCCAGAGGAGAAGCTCCTCCTGTGTCAGGACTCCTGGAGGGTTTGAGGGTCTTCTGGTTCTGCTCTAGCCCCTCCTTTTCTGAGCACTCTCAGGTTTGGGTTGCAAATGAGAGTTCAAGAAACAAAGCCAAGCAATCACCTCCTAGGTGTCTTCTGACATGTCTCCATCCTTCTAATGACAGAAATCCCACTGCCCAATAAACCCCTCAGTGAACACCGAGGTGATCCCTTTTCCTCAGGGCCTGTAATTAGTTCTGGATTTGCTCTGTCCCTGCTGAAGGCCTTCATTAGCACAGGTCGTGAGATGCTGTTTTCAGAGCTGTGAAATCTGAACATACTCTCCATCCTCAGCAGGAACTGGTTTTGTTTTGCCAAGCTGCTGTAAAAAAAAGGCAGACTGTGACTTCCCCACAACCTGTAGAGATGTTTTTGTATCACTCCCACAATTATTTAACTATATTCTCTGTTACTCTGCAAACAGCACTGCAGAGTCTTGGCAGCTCCTGCAGGAAAAACTTTCCGTTCAGGGATGGCTTGCCATTGCTTTCCTCACCTTTTCCTTCCTTCTGCTTTGCAGCGCTGTAAAAAAAAGGCAGACTGTGACTTCCCCACAACCTGTAGAGATGTTTTTGTATCACTCCCACAATTATTTAACTATATTCTCTGTTACTCTGCAAACAGCACTGCAGAGTCTTGGCAGCTCCTGCAGGAAAAACTTTCCGTTCAGGGATGGCTTGCCATTGCTTTCCTCACCTTTTCCTTCCTTCTGCTTTGCAGCACTCTTTAGCCAAGTCTCTGCAGCTTGACCTGCCCTGGCCCTTACACTTACTAATCTGTCTCCATCTTGACCTGTGAGTTTCTCACTTCCACTTCTCTCCCATCCTGCTGCAGATGAGTGAGTGAGCAGCTGGGTACAATCTACACACTTTTTGTACGTTTCCAGGGATGATGACTCCTCCACTGCCCTGGGCAGCCTATTCCAAAGGACCACTCCTTCAGGGAAGAAATTTTCCCTAATATCCAACCCGAACCTCTCCTGGCACAACTTGAGGCTGTTTCCTCTCATCCTGTCCCTTGTTCCCTGGGAGGAGAGCCTGAATTCCACCCGGCTGCACCTCCTCTCATTGAGTTGGAGAGAGCAAGAAGGTCTCCCCTGAGCCTCCTTTTCTCCAAGCTGAGCCCTTCAAGCTCTCTCGTACCCTCCTTGTGCTCTAGACCCTTCCCCAGCTCCACTGCCCTTCCCTGGCCACACTCTAGCCCCTCCATGTCCTTGTAGTGGACTTTCTACTGCCTAGGCCCAACTTTAGCCTTTCCTCCCATACCCAGGCAGAAAGCGCTTAAATTCCCAGATATGACCATGTTATTGCACCTTTCTATCAGGTATCACAATATTTTGCTGTGGCAGAAACTGTGTGAAACACCTCCCACCCTCTCCCTACTGGGAACCTGAGCTCAGCTCCCAGTCCCCTGGCGATATACTGGAGCACTTGGTCTAGTCCCCTTGCTGCAAGGGCACCAACATCCCCCAGCACCTGGAACTTCACATATTTGCTTTTTTTTTCCAGCACCATTATTGCCAAATCTATCCCAGGTCAACTTTGCAGGTTACACCAATCCAGGCAGAGGGAACAAATGTGTTCCTGGGTCCCTCAATGAAATTCAGAGCAGCCCTTAAGAAATCAGCCATGCCCCAGCCCTAGGAGAAAGTTTCCACTCAGCTCAGATCCAGATCCCATCATAAACGCAGGACATTTGGCTGGCACACCCCCAACTCTTGCTCTCTGTGCTCTCAAGTTGTACATTTACTACTGGATCCTGTCCTTCCCCCATTACTGCAGACATTCATTCAAAGCACAAAGCATTGACTTGCTGCCCAGAGTGACAAACAGCCTCTTTCTCCTTAAAAAAAAAAAAAAAAAAATTAAGAAAATCCTCCTGATCTAACCTTGTCAGAGCCTTGGGAAAGATGTGGAGCATCACCCACCTCCATGCCCCGCTGGGCATCCATCCTTCAGACCCTGCCACAGGCACCCGTCGGAGGAGCCAGGAGGGAACCACCTCCTAAACATGTTGGAGCACATTCATTGCAGCACAATGTTCTTTTCTTTAGGAGTAACAGATTTCTGGTTGTAAAAATCCCCATGGCAAAAGCAGTGGGTGCCATGGCGTTGAGTTCAACCTTCCCCACTACACTGTGTCAAGTTTACCTCCATGTGCTCACGGCGAGCACAGAGCATTCCAGGTGAGGTTAAGGCAGCTCTGGATCACAGATGCATTTGCAGGTGCAACATGTCAACACTCCTGGACCAGGTCCTTCTCCACAGAGAGCTGCATGCCTGGGGCTGGGCCAGTGGGTTTTAACCAGTGGATGTAGGGAAGGAAAAAGTCATTGTAGACATGGATAATCAGACACTGGGGGGCCTGGGGTTGCCGAGAGAAGCCCAGGCTGCCCTCCAAAATATCCTTCCAAGCCTCCCTCCAGCCTCCTCCTTTGTAGGGTCTCCAAACCACCACTCAGCAACAAATATCCACTAGAGCCCAAAGTGCACATTTGGCTTTGCAGAGTGAGACCAGGGGGCTCTGAAAGAATTAGCAGCTGTGGACAAATGCACAGCACAGAGACTGGAATAGTGTTGGAAACAGCCGCAATTCCCCATCCGCCCTGCAGAACAAGCCCTGTGCCTCACAGCTGTAAGAGCAGGGCTGGATCACCAGGTGTTGGGATTTTATACCAACAAATGAGCTCCTCCAACTCCTGAGAGAGACCCTTCCAATCCTCCTGTCCAGAGGAGCCTCCATGGCTCTGCAGCCACCCTCCCAGCCAGGCTGGCACCCTCTTGGCCTTTTGGTTCCAAAGTCCCACCTCTGCATATAAATACAGGCTGTGCCTGCTCAGAGCATCCTGAGAAGGCTCCAGGGAGACCTTTGAGCCTCTTCCAGTCCCTAAAGGGGCTCCAAGAGAGCTGAAGGAGGGACTTGGGACAAGAGCCTAGAGTGACAGGACAAGGGGGAATGGCTTCTCACTGACAGGAGGGTTAGATGGGATACTGGGAAGGAATTTCTCCCTGTGAGGGTGGTGAGGCATTGCCACAGGCTACCCAGAGAAGCTGCGCCTGCTCCATCCCTGTAAGTGTTCCAGGCCAGGTTGGATGGGGCTTGGAGCAACCTGGTGTAGTGGAAGGTATCCCTGCTATGGCAGGGGACTGGATGAGCTTTAAGGTCCCTTCCAACCCAAATCATTCCACAATTCCCGGGCCACAGCTGAAGCAACAGGTGATGCTTTGCTGCCAAGCCAATCATCACGATCCCACATTTTTCCTGTGTGTGCTCCCTTACCCCTTCCACTAGAAGCCCTGCAGAGACCATGAACACCAACCTACTATTCCTATCAGGGAGTCAGTGAAAGGATCTCAGAACTAAAGTGTGGCCTGTTGCCTTGCGACCAGATTCCCGGGCCACAGCTGAAGCAACAGGTGATGCTTTGCTGCCAAGCCAATCATCACGATCCCACATTTTTCCTGTGTGTGCTCCCTTACCCCTTCCACTAGAAGCCCTGCAGAGACCATGAACACCAACCTACTATTCCTATCAGGGAGTCAGTGAAAGGATCTCAGAACTAAAGTGTGGCCTGTTGCCTTGCGACCAGACATTTCCAGGCAAGATTGATGAAGAAGCTGGATTTCAGATGGCTCTGCGCGCTCCAGGGAGAGTGCCAGGGACAGACAAGCAGGATGATACAGAAGCTGAAGACAGGGAAAGCACATCTGAAAAAGACCATGAGAGAACGGGTGGATTTGCTTCACCTGTCTGAACTCAACGGCAGCACTGACAACCTCTCCTGGACCACTGGCCAAGAGTGGAGGATCAGCCCTTGTGCAGCATAGATAGGATTCACAGCTTTTTTGGGAGAGCCTCCCACCCAGCCTGCTCTCCTGGGCAGAGCAGAAAGGGAGTTGGGCAAGGCAATGGGACTTACCCTGGAGTAGAGGGATGTCTGCTGGAGGAGGGACGCACCACTGCCCGGGGAGCACAAGGCACCATGTGAAATAGCACCAAGGACCTCTGGTGCTCAGGGTTCAAGGCAGAGCAGAGCCAAGCACAAAACATCAGCTTTTCCCTTCCTTATTTTCCTGGTTTTCACTCACTGGTTGATGGTTTTGGGGGTAAATTCAGCCATTTTCATGGCCTTCTTGCTGGAAATCCAATTTTAGTGGGTTTCAGTTTTGTTTTTTTTGCAGGCACTTATCAACATGTATCTCAGAGCCACAAGGAAACAGGGAAGCTCTAGGAACTTCTTCATTAATATCCCAATATACACGGATATACTTAGACCAAAAGATACACTTTGGCATCGAGACTTCCTTCCACAACACCAAGAAAGCACTCTGTGGATGGAACATCCCATCCTACTGAAGGCACCAGATGAAAAGAAGCTCAGGAACAGAAACCAAGGTGGTACTATAATTAACTTTTTTCTTTTTATTTACACCACAAGAATAACAAGTTGTCATAATGTGGTACAAAATACTGGACTCCTAATAAAGTTGAAATTGAAGTTGGTACTGTCAGAGAAAAGACACCATTGGCCAGTAAAAAAAAAAAACAAAAAAACAAAAAAAAACCCAAGAGAAGAGAGAAAACCAGAATTAAATGAAACAAAGTAAAAACAACCCAAGAATGAGAAAAATATTCCAACTTCACCAAGTTAAAATAGAGGACCAATTGAGCACAAAGAATGCTACCATCACTGAAAGTAGGGTCCATACAAGAAGAGTGAAAGTGTGTCTCTAAGTTACAGCGTAAACCGGTAGCTGCTACCAATGGTGACGTCATACTGAGCATGTATAGGTATAAAGTAGAATATAATATAGTTACAACTTTTTTGATACTACATATCTGTAATAAGCTCTCGGGTGAATAATGTTTCGACCCCTTCCCCCCCGCCCCCACTTTTATATATAT